>NW_015226035.1:0-863 GCF_001447785.1 Gekko japonicus | reverse complement strand
ACTATAGCATGGTCAGGTCCCAGTAACTTGCAAGTATTGTTCCAGTGTTGGTGTACCAATAGCTAAAATAATCCTGTGTGGAAGTGTATGTCCTGGAAAAGCTCATGTTTCTAGAATTATAAATACTAATTGAGCTCTTATGTGTCCTGATGCATTTGATACTGGTGTGGGATATCTAGAGTAATCTCTGTAAGACAGTTGTCACTGTTTGAGAATGTAGGAAAAGAACGTCTTTGAGAAGAAACAATCACAGTTCCTGAGGTTCTTCCTTCTGCACCTATGGAACTATCTGACATAGAGACTGTCTGAAAGCTTACTCCCAATATTCTCCAAAGAAAAGAAGTCACATGAGGATTGTAGCTCCTGAATTTTCATGTGGTGGTTCTTCATTGGAAAATATACCTTGCATTAAATTCTCACCAGGCAGGAGGCTATAAAAGAATCCTTCTCTCTGGATAGAAAGACTTTTCCCTATGTGGAATTATTTTCAAAGAATTGAATCTCTTGGTGAATGGCTATTAAATAATATTTAGCTAAAACTTGTAAGAATTTGTTACTTTGGTAAAAGATAGATTAAAAGGGTTTCAGAATGTCACCCTGAAGCTACCCTAGTTTGTACAAGAAGGAAGTCACAAGATGTTTCATACTGTTGATCCCCGTTCATTCTGTTTCATGCCTACAGTCAACACTGGAAGAATGTACACATGTTCCACTTGCTTAATTATCTTCAGGGAGGAGAAATAAGCAAAAGCTCTTCATTATCCAGAGAATCATTTTATCACTTTAAAAAGCTTGTTTGTCAGAATATGAAAGGCCTTTAGTGCAGCCTTATGAAGAAGATCTAAAAATCACCCTACAGGGGG
>NW_015226034.1:0-863 GCF_001447785.1 Gekko japonicus | reverse complement strand
AACTCATCCACCCATCCATTTCTTCTCTAGTTTCTCTCCCTCTCTCTCCCTACCCCCACTATGTATTAAACTTTTAACGTTGTATGACTACCTTTCCTTGTCGTATTGACTTTACTAAGTGCACATAATAGTAATTAAGACTTAGTAACAATAAGCAGCAACCCTACTAGTAATTGGGCTACTAATAATAGTAGCTCTACTGGTAAGGATGTTATTATAAACCTAATTCTACTACTATTGTTACTGTGTGTTATTGGTGGTGTTAGCTGTTGTAGAATTACCACTCCTCATAGTAACAGTGTGGTAGAAGGAACAATAGTTGAAGCTGCTACTGTCACTATCACCGTTGATGGGTTAACTGAATATAAGAGACAGGCTACCAGGTGGAATAAGAAAGTAAGTTATGCAGAGTAGAACTGGTCAGCCATCCTCAACTATTACCAATAGCTGGAATTCTCTAATGATTGTCCCCACTTACTTAGAAAAAGTAGCCCAATGAGATGCCTCCAAGGAGCTGACCAGGTTCTTGAGAACATTCTGAAGGACACGGATGCTCCTGCTGGAATCGATTCCTCTTAGCAGATGGTTCTAAAAGGCAAAAGGAGGTGGGAATGTTCCTTCGCAGGTGTAACAAATTTTCCGGCGGTGTATGCCGCTGGTTGTTCTCACTATCTGAAAGTCAGAAGCTGAGACTTTATGGGTGTCTTCAGACTCTCAGGAAAAAAAGAAAAAAAGAACTGAGCTGGGGACCTACAGTTTTGTCCAAGAAAGGAAGACTCTCGAGTGCCATCAAGTGGAGAGAAGAAGGCATGATTTAGATACCTCATTGCTTATTGTACAGAAGATCCCTGATTCTGACCTTG
>NW_015226033.1:0-863 GCF_001447785.1 Gekko japonicus | reverse complement strand
CTTTTTCTACAAAAAAAAGCCCTGGAGATAATAAAAGACTACAAAGCAGCAAGGACATGTGCTTTGATGTCTAAAAGGCAGCAGCTCAATTCCCAACAACCTCATGTGGGAAATGAATGTGAAACAGACTGCTGCTCTCCCTGAAATTGATAGCTGCAACAGTAGCAGAATGTGAAACTGATCTCTGCTGCTCCTCCAAATATTTATATTGCTATGTTGATTTGACTAGGACCTGACATCCTTGTAGAGGAACATTATGGATCTGATGACCAGGAGGGCCATGCGGTACTCCGAGGACGTTCACCTGAAATGTCCTGGGATCTCCCATTCTTTTCCAAGCACCTTGAAGACTGAGATGAAAAGTGTAAAGTGCCATCCATCTCCTCTAAGTATTTCATGAGTTTTGTCACTGACTTCAATGGGACATGGATTGGATTCGGTGTTGTGCAATGGAGGTAAATGTACTGAATGTGTCGACATCGCTGTTGTTGTGTCATGGGAACTACATTAATCAATTAGCCACTGGTTCCTGCAGGTCCAAAGTAGTCATCCGCAGAGGAGATGGTCTGCTGTCTCCCTGCACAATTTACTGCTCAGAAAGGGGTGGGATTCTAAGGTGAAATGAGGCTACTGTTATCAATCTAGAACAATGTACCACAAACGGAAAATAACTAGAAATTTGTGCAGAGCCAATAAGTTACATGGCGTAAATCTTTTTGAAAAGTCAGATTAAAAAATACAATGAAATTTAGTTTTCTTAATATTTCTAAACACACAAAAAGGATAAACACTGCATACATTAACACATGTAAAAAGTTAAATGAGACTCCAAGGTGATTTCTAAGCAGGTAGGGTTACCAGGG
>NW_015226032.1:0-864 GCF_001447785.1 Gekko japonicus | reverse complement strand
CCTACAAAGGATTTCTCTCTCCTCCTTATCATTTCCCCTCACCTCCTTCCATTTAGGACACACAAAGGGAGCGGGGTTTGAATCCAACTTATCCTTAAAGGTGCATGGACTCACTTTTACACATATTAAACAGAAAAAAAATGAGCAGTTTATTTTGTTTATTTTCATTCATAGTCTGCCTTTGGGCCTCAAAGGTTAACACTTCCTGCAAGGATGTCAGGGAATTGTCGCTTTCTTGAAGGAACTCGATATTTTCTGTCCCTTAAACTTCGCCTCCACAAAGCTGCCAGGATGCAATTGGGCCCAACGCTCTGACATATCAAATCCATAATGCGCCCCCTTGTACAGAACGCATACGTTTTCTCTCATGTTGTAGTGCCATCTGTAGGGAGAAGGCGTTCGAGCGCCGCCGGATACCTAGAAACTGCCCAGATTATTCTCTGAAATGCGGCCTGCTGAAATCTTCCCAGCCTCAAGGCTCTTCGCAGTCCGTTAAAGTGCACTGAAACACCTCCTGAAAAGCGTCCAAGAAAGGTCCGGTGGCTTCTTCCACGGAGACGTGTCTCCCAAGCGCTTGGCTTAGCGAGGTCACCCCTTTGCCTTCCAGACCGCACGGGACGATGTGGTCGAACCACGACAAATCGGTGCAGCAGTTCAGAGCCAGGCCGTGCGACGTTATGTGCTGCCCACAGTGGACACCTGGAAGAGCGAGGCACAAGAGATAGATTACACCGGCTCTCGGAAGATTCTGAAAATCAACTTTGAAATGAAGCCAGAGGCTATGCTATTGGGAATCTGCCAGACAATACTGAAAGAGCACTTCATGAATCGCTTAGATACACGTTGACTGCGGCAAGAATAATA
>NW_015226031.1:0-863 GCF_001447785.1 Gekko japonicus | reverse complement strand
TTAGCTTCCGAGCTCTGATGAGAGCGGGCTCACCTGGGCTATCCGGGTCAGGGCTCAAGCATTAGGACTTTTAAGAGGCTTCCGCTAAGAGGCTTTCCCCGGTCAGCTTTGCAAAGCACTAGCCCCGGTTCTTTGCCAGGCTGGGATGGTGGGAGCTCCCAGGAGGGAGGGAGGGAGGGCAGGGCCCCCAGAACTACTAGAACAGCTGGGCGATGATGTCGGAGAGACTTTCTCATGCCTGCAGTTCCCCTATTTGGCCAGTCCTGAGTGGTGGCGCCCAAGAGACGTCCCCATCTAACCCTTGAGACCAGGAGGAATATTGACAAAGGGCGGGATCTCTTTTCCAGGGCCCCGACAAGATCACTGGAGTGCGTCAAGGACACAGGGCCAAACCGTGCTGCCCTACCACTTCCAGGTATCTCTTTCTCATGTTTGTCCCACCCTTTCTCTATGCACAGTTCCCCCCCTCTTCCGGTTTACCCTCACAACAGCCCTGCAAAGTAGGCTAGACCCGAGAGAGAGTGGAAATGGGAACCCAGGTTGCCACAGTCCTAGTCGGATGCTCTAAGCCACTCTCCCAGACTGGGACGAGGGAACAGAGATTTTGCAGGCGACGGGTCGATGCACCTCCGGTCTCCCCTTCTCTCTTGGGGGGAAAGCGAGAAGGGCCCAGAGGAAGACGGCTAGCCGGTCACCACTGCACCGTCCTCTCCCGCAGCTGCACAAAACCATCGAGTCCACTTTACCTCCCCAGGTCTCCTTGTGGATCTTTTTCCACCACACGTAGAAGAAGAGGAGCAGCGCTTGGGTGTTCTGGGAAAGCGTGTTGGCCCAAGCTGACCCGCTGCAACAGAAGAAGAAGA
>NW_015226030.1:0-864 GCF_001447785.1 Gekko japonicus | reverse complement strand
CTGCATCAGTCACCTGAAAATTTAGGAGTGAAGTTATGAATGCCTATTGTGACTAGCACTGCACCAACTAAGATATGATTCTACCATGAAATTGAAGAGAAAATAATATTGAAATTGAAGAGGAAAATATATGAAGTGACCCTTTTAAAAACATATTTGGATTTCTTTACTTATGTGCAGTTTTTTTAAACACTTCAAAATAGTTAAGGCTCTCGTGTTGGTTTCCCAGTTTAGTGGCCTTTCTAGACAAATGTGTTGCTGGGTGAACAATCTGCAGTTATCACTTTGCTGTGGTGGGAGTCTGCAGTAGCGAGAGGCAGGCAAAGGACATGCTAGATTTGTCCGGAAAGGGTTTGCCGGTGTCATAACAACTTTCTATCATCTGTGTTGCAGCTGCGTCTGGAATACTCAACTTTTCTAACTGATTTAGAAAAGATAAGAAATGATCAAAGGATTTGAATGTATTCCCAATAATGACAAAAAGCCAAAGTGTTTAGAAGAGTTATTTGGGAGAGGCATCATAGAAATGTATAAAATAACGAGTAGTGCAGACAAAGTAAATAACTTTCCCCCCCTCCTTTCATGATACTAGAATTTGGGATTACCCAGTGAAGCTGATGGTCAGATAACAGGAAGTATGTCTTCACAAAATCCATAATCATGTTGTGGAATTTACTGTTGCAAAAACTGGTGATGACCATTGGTTTAGATGGCTTTAGAAAGGAATTAACACACTCATGGAGGCTAGCTCCATCAATGGCTGTTAGTCAAGAGAGCTATATAAAATCTCCATGTTCGCAGATAGAATCACAGAGTTTGATGGAATCCCTTTAAACAGATGCTAGGACAAACAATGGTGAAAGC
>NW_015226029.1:0-864 GCF_001447785.1 Gekko japonicus | reverse complement strand
AATCTAGAGGAACGGGGGCATTTTTTCTCTCCAGCAATCTCTAGGAACTGTAATTTGGTTGCAAGGGGGTTTCGAATAAAGAAATCTCAACATCCTTGTTGAACTACAATTCCCAGGATTCTTTGGAGAGGAACCACTTCAGGTAAGCTAGTGTGAAACCGTCGTTAGGTCCCAGTGCCTGGGCCTCACACTTCCATGAGTGGGCAGGTCCCCCCCCCCAAAGAGACAACCCCCTTCTCAAAAGAGACGAACCCAATCCCCTTCCCATCCCCAGTGGTACCTCCACAGAGCTTCCCATCAAAGCACTGGACGGCGATACGCAAGCAGCTCCAGCAGTCCAAAACGGGGCCCTCGGTCACTGCTAGGGAAGGAAGAGCACCAGGTCGCACTGTGGACTTCGGGCATACGGCCAATTCTGTATAGCCTGACTGAAAGAAAAAGGGGCAACGGAGGGGGAGGGATTCTGGGGTAACACCAGGGTTGAGGGTGTCTGCTACTTACTACAGTCCTCTGAGCAAGCTGAAATGAGAGCGGGGAAAGGGAGGGAGAGAGGGAGAGTTGGACACATAAAATACAGGGCTGCTCCTCGTATGTCAGCTACCAAGCATGTGGCAGTCTCCATGCATGCTCAATACCTAAAACAGATTATCAGTGACTTACAACTTATCAATGACTTATAAACAGATATCAGTGTCCAAACTAGACGTGACGGGCATCCTTGTGGTAGCCATGAGGATGTCACCCGCCAGCGTGGCACTCTGATCCCCACCTGTAGCTTTTCAAATGCCAAAACAGCCATGGGGGCCTCTACAGCTGTTTCAGCACTTGGTAAGGTGCTCATTTGGCCACCCAATGAGAAGGGAG
>NW_015226028.1:0-864 GCF_001447785.1 Gekko japonicus | reverse complement strand
TCCCAGGTTCAATCCCCAGCATCGCCAACGAAAAGGATCGGGCAGGAGGTGACACACCAGTCTCTGCCTGTGACTCTAGAGAGCTGTTGCCAGTCAGGGTAAACCAATGGTCTGATCATTCTGTATATGGAAGCCTTCTGGGTTTCATGTTTCATTCACCATCTGGTGGTCTGGTCTACACAGGAAGACTGGGAGAAAAGCAGGATATACATGTAAATTCAGGAGGTGAACCATTAAAATGTAATGGCAGCACAGTCTTCTAAAGTTTATGGATCTGACTTGCATTCGGAGTCGGTAAACCTCTTGAGTCTGAGATGCTCAGGACTGGTCAGGGAAGACCCTTTCAGGCCCAGCTTCTGAACTTCCCAGAGGTGTCTTGTTGCCCTCTGCTGGCGACTGGGCCAGATGGCCTGATCCACCTTGGAAGCTCTGATGTCTTTAGGACTTGATCTTTCCTAGGAATCACATAACTTTTAAACGGCAGCTTCCATTATTTTGCTTGAGGACTTGAGGGTTCTTTGGAGTCCCATGGCCATTGACTGAGTATGTGTGAATGCTCCAAGGGGTCATTTTGTGACGTGTAAAATTGGTATATAAGGAAAAGATGGCAGTGGAATCCATTGGTCTGCCCTCTTCTAGATGGCTTTAAAAGGGGATTATATAGATTTTGTGGGCGATAGGACCATCACTGGGCACTACCCAAGATGACTAACGGGAACCTCTACCGTCAGACATGGTAAATCTCTGAATATCAGCACTAGAATGCAACATCCGGGGGGGAGGGCTTGAACCCTGTACTTTTGGCCCTCCAGTGCAACTAATTGGCTACTGTGAAACAGAATTCTGGACTAGATGGACCACTGG
>NW_015226027.1:0-864 GCF_001447785.1 Gekko japonicus | reverse complement strand
AACTGTGCAGAACATTTAATTTCGTTCTGCAGACCCTGATATGCAGGGAACTCTTTAAAAACGCCATAAATAACTTCTGGCAATTAGGAACGTTACAAATTGAGGAGCTAGAACCATTTTGGGGCTCCTCCCTCCCCCTCTATGAGAACACCCTAGGGTGTATAAAGTTGAGACTTGTTTTTAGCGAAATGTATAAGATTGTAAAGTGTATTCAGTTGATCTATCTTAGAAAAATAATAAGGCAAATGTTCTTAGATAGTAATTCCAGTTCAAATCTTTTGGAAGGAAATAAGAAGAGATTGTTTTAAATGTTTACTGTAACCTGTGATGAATGAGCGTCCTCTTCAATGTATGCGCTGCTGAAGAGGTGTCAAGTTGAGCATAGGTAGTTAAACGTAGAGGCTGAAATATTAATAGGTGTTCACGAAGATGAGGAAAAGGTTAGGTGTTTTTCTTAGGGTTTGGTTTCTTCCAGCGATTTGCAGAACGATCTCTCCTCCTTTCGTCGTGGTCTGATGGCTGTTCTTGTGGAAGAGGTAGGTTTAGGTCTTTAAGAAGCTGAAGTCCGGCGTCGTAGTCTGCTACGAGTTTGGTGGTGCCTTGGTGGGAGACGAGGATTTTATAATAAGCCGACCAGCGATATTTAATGTTTGCAGCGATCAGGGTGGAGGTAATCGGCTTTAGTTGCTTTCGCTTCTGCAGAGTTTCCGATGAAAGGTCTTGGAGAACTGAGATCTTCTTGCCTTTATACTGGAATGATCCTCGTTCGCGCGCTGCGTCGACGATCGCCATTTTGACTCGGGAGTCTGAAAACTTGGCTATGATGTCTCTCGGGGTTGTTCTTTGTTGCTGCGGACGTAGCTG
>NW_015226026.1:0-864 GCF_001447785.1 Gekko japonicus | reverse complement strand
GACCCTTCATTAGACTTTCTTCTCACCCTCAAAGTACCCAGAGGTCAGCAAGCATCACACTCCTGTTTGCAATGTACGTCTGTAGCTGCCCATCCTAATGTGTAGAAATTGTGAGAGAAAGACCTGTTGTGCATCTTCTTGGGTGGAAAAAGCAATCGCCCGAAATGCCATCCGTTTACAGGGTCATGCCATGGATGTTGTCGTTACAAATGGGTATCCTGTTTTCTTTTGTAGTGAATGTCCACATTATGCAACGTGCAACAACTTGCTTGCAAAGAAAAGCGTTGGCCAATTATCTCTTCATGACACTTTCCACTTATTTTTAAATTGAAGTCAGCCAGATAAAATCCCCGGCAAATTTCTCAGTAGGAAGGCTCTGTAGGGTTTGTGAAGGTTGTGCTTGGTAAGGAAGTGGCTTTTACCACAGGATGCCGTGTCAGGAAAAAGCTGGTTTTTTTCTGGCCACAACTTAAAACGGCCACTTTTCCCTCAGAGGAGGGGCAAAGAGTCACGGCTTCCTGTTTATGTATTGTATCATTATTAATTCCATACCGAAGACACGACTTCTTTTAATCTGAACATCCCCTTCAATCATCCATTTTAAGGGCCAACATTCAAACTTCTTTTAAAAACTGAACTTGTAAATAAGCAGAGAGGGAAATGGATGAAGAGAGGAAGATGGGGGAATGGAAATCATTTTTATGTCTTGTCAAGACAATGAATTTTAAAATAGCCCAAAGATGCCTGGTGTGGGGGGGAAATATCCAAACTGCCCCAACTTCCTTTCTGAATGTGCCGCTCAAAGGAAAAGGCACAGAGTGGTTTTCCTAAGGGTGCAAATAATTTCTTGAATGTTGTCTCCAG
>NW_015226025.1:0-864 GCF_001447785.1 Gekko japonicus | reverse complement strand
GAAGAATTAGATCATCTTATTAAGAATCTTAGAAATGAATGTTTAGAATTAGAAGAGAGGACAAAAGAGATGGAAGATGACTTTGAGAACCTTTGGAAGGAGGATCTTACTTTACACTCATCGAAGGAAGGGGAGAACATTAGGAAGGATTATGAAATGGAAAAATCAAGAACAGACCATAAACTCATGATGACCCGCACACGATTGGCACATTGTACATATGAGGTTGATAAGAGGTGTGAGAAGAAGGATAGAGAAGAGGAGGAGGCGAATGAAGAGGAGAAGATGAATACAGAGGAAGTAGTAGAAACAGGCCGAGAGACTGAAGGAAAGAGGAAAGTAACAGAGAAAGACAATTCTCAAAAAACTGATTCTGTAAAACAAGAAAGGAACAAGGATGAAAGAAAACAACGAGAAGATCAAACTGATCAAGGACAAGAACAGGAAATGGAAATTATAACTCAGGGAGAATCTCCGGAAGTTGGAGAATCAAATCGTGACGATGGAAAACCAAGCCCATCCCATGAGGAAGTATTAAAAAGAAAATCTAGTCAAGAAGACAAAATAGTATCCATGGACTCTCAGGCACTCTCAGACATCCCGTCTAATCAAGAACTATTCATCAAACAACAACGACAAGACATGTATCCATCGCCGGTAAACCTAGACGTTTCTACCAATGTGAGTCTGGAAGCTAGTCTTCCTATATCTGGTGAGGCCACACTTCCCCGATAAAGGGAAGGGGTGGAAAATATGAAAACATGGAAATAATGTTCTGGAAAAGAACTTGTAGTACAATTTGTATACTAGAATTTAGAGACTTATCCTATTAATTTGGAATAGGGGATCAAAGATATAGATAAT
>NW_015226024.1:0-864 GCF_001447785.1 Gekko japonicus | reverse complement strand
CTGGCCCACGGGCATCCAGTGAGCTTCCAAAGCAGAGTGGTGATTCTAACCCTGGTCTTCCAGATCCCAATCTGAAACTGTGAAGAAATAATTGTACATATGTACATCCAAAACAAAGCTTGTTTTTGCTGCAATGGACTAATCACTGGAATTTGTGATTTAAACTTAGTGTGCTGATATCATAACAGAAAGTAAAATAAAAGTTAGTTCTCAGCATGGCTGAATAATTGACCTCCGGTCCGGTGGGTGTTGCAAGTGGCTTATTTCTTCTGGGCAATCCTGCAACATAGGCTGGAGTTCTTCTTGGGGGGAAGGAGTTAGCGTGGCAGTAGACTGATGGCTATAGGACACTGCTGCTGGAGATGAAGCTGCTCCTCGAACTGGTGGTGTGGGACCTCGTTCATCTTCCTCCTCCTCCAGCTCATCCTGCTGTAGATACATTCTTGCTGGTGGTACCGGGCATGGGATCTCCTGGTCATAGCTAAGAATTGATTTAGAAAAATGAGAAGTAGAACCTAGGGCACAGTCAGGTAAATTATGGTCAACTGACTGAAAATTCATTTCCAACGAGATCTCAAATCCTTTTATGAAATTACGTGAATTTGAGCCACTGGAAGACAGCAAAATACTCAATGACAAACCATTATTTCTTCTTACCTTTCATTCACTGAAATACTATAATCTTCACTATTACTATGGGGAGGTGGATGTACAGGGGGAGGAGGAAGTAGGTCTGCCCAATTCATTCCAGCCTGCTTTGAAGCCTTGGGGGTTCGAGCACCCTTCTTGTGCCCTTGACTCCCTATGAAGAAATATATTCATATAATTGATCTTACTTTCTAGAATGAACTATGTAATCCTGGT
>NW_015226023.1:0-864 GCF_001447785.1 Gekko japonicus | reverse complement strand
CCTGTTCTGATGCACAACAATTTCTCATTAAATAGTAGTGTTTAATGTTAGTACATCATAAAACTGTTAGGTTTATCAGACTGTAATCCCATTCAATAATGCCAAATTCTGTTTTGTTGAAAAATGTAAAGTCTTTGGACTATTTAAGCATAGACGTCATGCATGAATAACAGGTCTTTTTTACAGGGTCATTTGAAGAAAGTCACAGAACAGTACCCAGATGACGTAGAAGCGTGGATCGAGCTTGCACAAATCTTAGAGCAGACAGATATACAGGTAGAGATAAGATTATAAAGTACACTCTCTTTAAACTACATAATTGTTAGAGTTGAACCTCTAACTTCTCCATTTTCTTCCACATTCCTCTGTACATTTCTCAGGGTGCTCTTTCTGCGTATGGTACAGCAACACGAATCCTTCAGGAGAAAGTGCAAGCCGATGTCCCTCCTGAGATTCTGAACAACGTGGGTGCTCTTCACTTCAGACTTGGAAATTTAGGGGAAGCAAAGGTATGAAGTGTGCTGCTGTGCAACTGCCGTACAGTGATTACTTCTTGAACTTAGACAGATGTTGTATTCTTAAAAACGTACATTTCTGTTCCCTTTTCCACTTTTTTTTGCCTTTAGAAATACTTCTTGGCATCTCTGGACCGTGCTAAAGCAGAAGCCGAGCATGATGAGCATTACTACAATGCTATCTCAGTGACTACCTCCTACAACCTTGCCAGACTGTATGAAGCGATGTGTGAATTCCACGAAGCAGAAAAATTGTACAAGAACATCCTAAGAGAACATCCTAATTACGTTGACTGTAAGAAACTTTGGTGCCGTTGCTTTGCAAACCACCTGATTTTTGGGTGCTACC
>NW_015226022.1:0-864 GCF_001447785.1 Gekko japonicus | reverse complement strand
AACAATAGCCATTCAAAGGCTCAATCACCTGCAATATCTGCTGCTGTGTGTCAGCTGAGCCCTTCTACCATTTACACTGACGAGAGGAAACAGTTGCTACACAAGAGAATAAATGGATGCAAATCAGATATTAAAAATGGAAAATGCTCTGAAAACTGAGGTGGGGAGCTTGGTCCCTGGACATTTAGTAATGGGCTTGGAAGCTGCAGTACTTGTTTCAAAGGTAGAGCACTGGTGAGCAGCTGCTAACTTGCCTGGAAACAATGCCGGAAGTGAAGTGAACCCTAATCAAGCTAGTTTCTGTGTAGCAGGGTTCCCCCCACCCCACCCCAAGAAATATCCTGCAAAAACAGCTGATACAGATGTACGCCATTGTTATTTGGACCTAGGGTGATGAAGTAACTTACTTGGTAAGAGTATTGGCCTGATTTTGCACTGCTCAAGCATACTAAGTAAAAATAGGCCTCTTCCTCTAGTACATTATCTTTCCAGGCCCTGGACCATTCCCAGGACTTATCGACTTATATGGAACTGGAGGAGGTCTTGTGGAGCACAGAGCAAGCCTTCTGGCAAGCAGAGGTTTTGCTACACTGGCCCTTGCATACTTGGCCTTTGAGGATTTCCCAGCTTTCCCAGAATTCCTTGAACTGGATTATTTCGGTGAGGCAGTAGAGTTTTTGCAGAAACAACAGCAGGTAAGAGGCAAACTAAAATTACAGTATTTTTTCCCTTGCTCACCAGACACTGAATCCTGTTTCTAAAACAGAGATGTAAATGAATTTATGCACTGGGCTTCCTACAACTCACAATCCTTTGATGACAACATTACTGTGTTTATCAGGTGATAAGAAAAGGAAGGGGGGG
>NW_015226021.1:0-864 GCF_001447785.1 Gekko japonicus | reverse complement strand
TCTTTTGTCTGTCGAACTAGCAGCCATTCAGTTTCACTGAGATCTAACATTACGGGAAGGGGGAATCTCTCTCATCATTCATAGAAAGGTCAGAAAACAGCAGTGAGGAGGGGAAGCAAGAGGAAAGTTTTTAAGAATCATTGAGCCATCTGACAGAGAGATGGTTGCTGAGCAGTTTTGGAGACTGCCTGCCACTTATGGGCAGCATCCCCTCTCCCACCCTCTTCCCGCCTGCTACCTGGATCAATGAACCTATCCGCATAGTCAAAAGTGTCGAAGGCCGTGTGGTAGGCAGGATAAATGCGCGCCGAAGTCTTGCTCTAGGCAAAGGAAAGGATCAGACAGTCCAAAAGAGTCAAGAATGAAATAACCTCAAAGAGTTTCAGACTGCTATTAGAGCAGTAGAGACATATATTGGTTTTGGAGGATGTAGAAATGCATGCTAATATTGCATTTATTGTGACTACACTCTCTTCATGTACAGGAGCCCAGCTATAAACTCATAGCTGGCAGAAAGGGTGGAGTGGGGGGAAGGAGCCAACAAGCTCCCACCTCAGAGCACACCAGATCTTATGCTAGTGGCAGTGGCCAAAGCAGGACAATGGCTTGGCTACTAATTCTTGCTGCCGGGTTATACCCAAAAGGGGACAGAGACTGATAACAGACAAGAAAGCAAACTCTTCCTTTTGGGGCAGGAAGGTCCAAATGATCCCAGGTGGGATGGATTCCTCCAAAGTAGAATATAAATTCCCAGGACATGAGGAAAGAATCTCTCTTCTGTTTTGGGAAGCTGCTTCTAGGGGCAGAAGCCATGTTGGACTAAGCTTTTGTGTAGGGACTCCATCTTGTTCACAAGGCAAGGGA
>NW_015226020.1:0-864 GCF_001447785.1 Gekko japonicus | reverse complement strand
CCGCTCTGTACAACTCAAACTGATCCCAAGAGTCACTTTAATTGTTGATTCTACAACATATTTTACTTTGTGTTTCAAGAGTGGCCATTCCGTCTCTCTTCTGTATGTCACTCTTATGAGTGATATGGAAGCAATATGTGATCAAAGACTCCTATGCTCTTAACAGCACTTTGCTTGATTCTTTGAGTTTTGAATGCATGTAACTTTAATTAAAAGTGTCATTTAAGACTGTTTTATTTGTTTGGCAGTTTTGGCTGATACTTTCCTCTTCTGTTTGCCTATGTGTTTATTTGTTTAGCAAAAGATTGTTAATTTTGATTACATTGGAAGCCACCTCTGGAGCATCTGCCACTGCAAGAACAGTATATATACAATATATATTTAATTCATAGACAAGATATTTAGAAATGAGTCTCTACTTCTAAAGGTGAATGTCATTCTTTTTAGTTTCAGGAGAATGAGTCTGACACAATCCTAGGGAAGGACAGCATCTGCCCATAGCTCATTACAGTTTTATTGTCTACCCAGCAAAGAGATTTCAGTTCCCAGAGCTAGTATTTTTTTGTAGTTCAAAGACAAAGTTTCCTCTGTTGACCAATTGCTTCTTAATAGTGAAGCAGATTTCTCACCTGGCAGATAATGTATTTATGTACTATCAGGGAACAAATAATTGTGTAGCTGCTTTATGAAGAAAACTGAGAAACTTGTGTCCTATATAGTCGTTCCCCACATGCACATGACAATTAATTATGACACATCCACCACGACCCCCTTTTGTTGCTAGATATGCAAACCACTTGGTTTCTGAGAGTCCAATCTAAACCATGTTTATTTGGAAGTACATAAGAACATAAGAAGAGCCCT
>NW_015226019.1:0-864 GCF_001447785.1 Gekko japonicus | reverse complement strand
AGCCAAAAGTTGGCACTGTGGAGGCCAACTCGGAGGCAGTGGTAGCCCTAGATATGGAGTCTGCTCACTGGGCATGGGAGAGGGAGGAGGAGGGGATGGATTTGTTGTAATCAAAAAAGTGTCTGCATGACATGATCAAAAAGAGAACTAGAGGATGTCGTAAACCACTCTGTGTCTCCAATGGAGAGAGAAGTAGGGTATAAATGAAGTAACTAAACAAGATTGCAATAGAACTGAGAGCTGTTGGAGAACGGAGTGGTGGCTTGAACAGAGATCTAGAATGAAGTCTCACAGTAGCTATGGTGAGAACGAGACTGGTTTGTGGTGGAAAGTAGCCGTGCGTGCAAAAATTGCAGACACAGAGCCATTCCACAGCTGATAAATAACATATTTTTAGCAATCAGCACTGTTTCATCACTGTGGTTAAAGGAAAGCTCATCGGTTTTCCAGGAAGTTATCTGAAGAAAAGGATGTGGCTTTTACTTTTCCACACGCTGCTGAATGCAAGTAAACTGTTAAAACGCAATGCAGGTTCACTGAACCCTCTGCTGTTCCATGCTGTAAGCAAGAGAAACCCGTCGGTGACTGCAGTTTACAGTCCAGATACTGTTGGGACACTCTGCAGTTATGATTTTGCAGTTGTGTTCTTGTTCAGCACTAATTTTTTAGGGGGGGAAATAGTTTACCAAAAAAACAACAACCCACCTTTTCCCAAAAATGTTTCTTGGTGCTTTGAAGATTGGTTCTGTACCTTTTTTGCAACTCCTCCTCAGACCCGTCTCCACGGTCTTACATGACTCTGTTCAGTTTCTTAATTTGCAATTCTTTACTCTCCCTTGTTGGAAATATGTGTGTGTTGCAAGG
>NW_015226018.1:0-864 GCF_001447785.1 Gekko japonicus | reverse complement strand
CAAATCCACTCGTGTGACCGGGGCCGTAGAATAACATTTGGAGTGCTTTTGCTTTTCAGACCAGAAATACATGCATGCATCAGGCATTTTTAAAAAAAACATAGTTTAATGCCTTTTTACATAATGTGGGGTCCAGTCCAGTGCTACTCACTCTGCAATACACAGAGAGCCACATCCTCAATTACTATCAACCAAAAAAGCCCCATTACTATAGTATGCACAGTTCTCCACCCCCCATCACATACATACAATAATATAAGTTATGCCTATTAATAGTAAATATATAGCCGTAACCTTTCTAATTACCAGAGTGCTCTGAGCATGTATGGTTGTCTCTCTTAAGGTTGCCAACACAGGGCTGGCCACTGGTGGGAGACTCTACTGTGGGAGAGGGGCCTTGCCAGCAATGTAATGACTCTGGAGGTGCATCCACATCTGTATCACAGTATTCCTCCAATCCCCCTTTGAACTGAATGGGTTTGATTCCCAGTGCCAGTGGAGATCTGTATCCTGATCTGGGGTTTTGGATTCTTGCAGGTGATTTGCTCTGAAGTGGGACAAATGCTTTGCAATGGACTCAGTTCCCACATTCAGGGCAAGTCTTCAAGTGAAAGACATGCCTCTGTGTGCCAGCATTTTGAATCTCTCAAGGGAATTGGGGAGAGCATTTTTTTTTTAAGAATAGGGAAAAATAAGGGGAAATCCTTAGGTGATGCCTTTACCGCTATCCCAAAACTTTCCTGATGCCCCCACAAGACATTCTTCCTAAATGCATCCACCATTCTTCATGTGAGGGTTGGCAACTCTGGCTTGAGAAATTCTTGCAGATTTGGGAGTGGTATCAGTGTTCCCTCTAAGCTGAGT
>NW_015226017.1:0-864 GCF_001447785.1 Gekko japonicus | reverse complement strand
CTGAGTAATTTGCTTTCTGGCTTCCTACAGAACACAATGCATGTCGTTCTGACAGTGTTTCCCTTGGGGAATGACTTAATCTCATTCTGCTGAAAAGAGCAGGGACTTTTCCGTGGTTATAATTCAAAAGGAATAAACACATTAGTTCATTTCAGTAATAATTAACAGAGGTCTTGTAACTTTAAAAAAATACCTCTGGCATAAACTGTTGTGAGTGATAACTTGCTTCATCAGATCCATGGAGTATTTCTTATATACTGATTTTTGATAGGCACAGATAGGAAAAAGCCACCAGGTTTTCTCACTTTGTGGCTGATGTTCCCTTAGAAGGGAAAAAATTGTGTAAACTTTGAGATGAGATTTCAGGAGCTTCTGGAAATTTCTTTGATTAGTCTCCTGGCTAGATTTTCTTTAAAAAAAATGTATGGGTTTTGGTGGTTGTGGTAGAATATGTATATAACTGGCCATTAACAATGCGTTTGTTCATTTAAGTGCATGTATGTCTCACCCTCTCATTCAGTGGGCCTAGCATCCAAAAGCATTAAAACATCAGAACCATAAAGGTCAAAATAGAAGATTGCAATAAATAAAAGATTATGTGAGTAGACACTATAGGAACTTCAACAGTCGCTAAGCTGCATAAAACCACTACAGAAATCTATACTAATAAAAGGAGGCTCAAAACTGGCCACCGGCTTCGGGACGATGATGGCACTTGAAGTGCCCAAAGTTACTGGAGCATTTTGGCATAGGTTAGCTCCCGAATATTCCTCTGCTTCCCTTCCAAATACCAAAGGTTTACTTGCTAGAAGCTAGGAAGGGAGAGATGGGGAGTAGAAAATACTGAGTTAAATGTAAAAAAAT
>NW_015226016.1:0-864 GCF_001447785.1 Gekko japonicus | reverse complement strand
GGCCATATTCTATCACCATCCTTGGAGAGATGGACATAAATTTAAATGAAATTTAGAGGAAATCTTGACTGAATCAGCTGTCTGGCCTTGATTAGGTGTAGTAACATGCTTTCCATTAGTCCAATGGACAGAATGTGACCTATAGACCCACAGCAAATCAACCAATCCCTATATATACATTTTCACAGCTGACCCATTTCTTAGTATGTGTTTGCAAATGGCAATGCTGTCTTGAGTTTCAATTTTTTCACCCTTTTCAAAAAATAAGTAGAACTATTCTTAATTAATAATATCTACCTGAATGAACAGTACAGCACAATACTACAGAAGTCTAGTCCTAACTGTGTTTCATCTTTGTGGCTTCTGTGCAAGCACACATGGGATTGTGCATACCAGGCCAGCTGGAGAGAGGAATTTCTATGATTCTAGAACTTGATAAACTGCTGGGGCACTCTTCCCTCAGTCTTCACCATTGTGAGGAGAGGATTGTTCCTCTAAAGCTCTTTGTCTGTGACTCTGTGAGTTTGTTTTTTGTGCTATCCACCACTTCTCTTTTGTCTTGGGGTATTGAGATGGTGGTGTTTAAGAAATGTGCAGACTGCAGCACTAAAGTGGCCCAGTCCAATTAACGTCTGTCTTGTTCTGTTTGAGGGAATGGCAAACATTGTGATTTGTGAGTTCTGCCAACAGTTTACCCCCAAGGTGAGGCATGGGAGAAAGCACTAGGGGCCCAGACACCTCAGCCCCAAAAGCACCAGCCTCCCTCTCCCAGATGGGCCCAAACACCACATTGGTGTCAGTGCCCTCTTCTTTGGCCTGAGATCCAAGTGGCGACAGGTTCTGAAACCATCATTGACTTTGAGG
>NW_015226015.1:0-867 GCF_001447785.1 Gekko japonicus | reverse complement strand
GGAGGACAAGGATCTCAGTGAAGTACAATTTTACAGAGTCCACTCTCCAAAAGATCCATTTTCTCCAGGGGAACTGATCTCTGTATTATGGAGATAAGCTATAATTATGGGAGATTCCCAGGTCTCTCCTGGAAGCTGGCATCCCTAGCCCAGGCACCCCCCCAATCCAAATTGGCCTGGATTTCAGGATAAACGTTTTTTTAAAAAATTGTGTGTACGCGTGCGTGTCCAGAAGTCACGCTGACTTCTGGCGACTCCTACTGGGAAATGGAGGAAGTTTAGAGAAGTGGCTTGATTATCTGCCTCTGCCTCCCGGCCTTGGTTTTCTTTGGAGGTCTCCCATCCAAGTACTTGCCATGGTCGGCCCTGCTTAGCTTCCAAGATCTGACGAGGTCAGGCTTGCCTGAGCTATCTAGGTCAGGGCTGAGGATACACTTTGAGGCCTTCATTCTGGGGAAAAAATGTACAGATGTCCTATTTGCATCCCCCCCCCCCCAGTAATCGGAGCATCTTGGTTTATCTGTATGGCACATTACAGGGCTCTAGGTCATTGTTACTTGCACCTAAGCCCATTAATTTCAGCGTACTTAAACTATAGTAACTCTGCACAGGATTGCACAGTCAGTCGCTAAACACAGATTCAGGTCCAGTAGCACCTTAAAGACCAATAAGATTTTCAGAGTATAAGCTTTTGACTCTCGAAGGCTTGTACCTCCAAACTCTTGTTGGTCTCTAAGATGCTACTGGACTCGAATTGAACTGTTCTACTGCAGACAAGCACGGCTACCCTCAGAAGCTATCACTAAACACAGACCGATTTCCCACAAGTCGCTACTCGGCCCTCGCTCTTCCCTTTCCCCCGATCGT
>NW_015226014.1:0-864 GCF_001447785.1 Gekko japonicus | reverse complement strand
AAGAAAGCCACCTTGAGATGAAAAGGCACTGAAAGTTCTATTCATCTTAGAGATATATTGTTAGGAAAACACTTACCATCCTACGGATCGCTCCACAAATTGCATATGTCTTGACTTGGCCACAGACTCTGCCTGTGACCTTATCAACCTGAAATTGGAGCAGTTCACAGCATCAGAATGTGTAACTGTACGAACTCATTTTCTCGTGATGTTAACAAAGATCCCATGGGAAAAGTGAAATTATATCTACAAATTCAGCAAATGCAGAAAGGATAATACATTTTGGCCTCTCTGCTACCTCCCTGCCTAGATATGCAGTGAAGTAAATTAATAGAGCTCAGCTGCCTTAATTAAAAATGCATTTGCCCAGATTCAATGGAGCCATAAAATCAGGGGCAAAAATCTGTCCTGTCCCATGTATGGAGAAACATTTTCCCCTAAATTTTACTAAGCCGCAACACATCCCAACTAACAGAACTTGTGTTTAATGAACAAAAGGAGATGATGGAAAACAACAAGACAGACCCATCGACCTTTACAGAATGGGACACACACAAACACGCCACGGAAGTATGCACGAAACTAAAGACAGTCCTGTTCTTATTACTGAGGAGCTGGTGGCCCGTTCTTTGTTTCAGCCATCTGCTCCTCTCCTTCTAGGTTCTCCCTGTGGATCTGGGAGGATCTTGACCCAAATGCAGTGCGAGAAACAACTGATGCCCGTGCTCAACATTCCCAGCATCCTAAAGCTTCGACCAGGGAACAGTTCACCATCCTGGCACCTCTGTGCCCAAAGAAAGCAGCAGCGATTCATCTCATGCCACTGCAGCATCTAGTAATGCTCAGATCTGCCTTCAAATGCCC
>NW_015226013.1:0-864 GCF_001447785.1 Gekko japonicus | reverse complement strand
TATTAATTCTTTCCTTAATTTACTTCCATGTAAATATGTTCATGGTTGTGATGTAAGATATCCAGGCGTGTGTACCGAAATACATTATGGATTATTTACTAACAGAGCTATGTGAAATAATTATAGGAAGTACATAACTTTCAAAATACGTGAACACAGAGAAAAGGGCACATCATATTCAAACTAATTGCTGTATGGTAGGTAACCCTTGTAATCTTTATTTGCAGATGATGCAAATTCATTTAAAAGAGTTAAATTCTTTGTTTAAGGTTATCTGTTGATCTGGAATTACGAAGGCACTTTTGTTATTAATTTGGCTCTCTGCCCAACAACTCTGATTTTTACTTAGCCATGCTAATTACCTTGAAATCCACAGAATACATTTTATTCTGTCAGATCACAGTCATCCATTCTCCATATGTCATTATATATTTTCACCATGTAACTAATGACCTCCCCATGCAAGCTTCTTATAACCAAATGGCAATTGCAAAAAGTTCTGTATATAATTTGAGCAGACCATACACAGATTTGAACATTCATTTATAGCCTTATTAAGACCAGGGAGACACCTGTGGAGGATTGCTGATTTCAACCTCTGCCCAGCTTCTATTTCTCTTCTTTATGAGCAGATGAGTGCCGGGCAGAGAAATCCTGTGCCATGCCTGTGATTGTGGTGGTTAGTCACTGTGTAACTATGGGCACTAGTCTTTTCCTTGTGGGGAATATGTAGCAGCCAGCAGACACATTTGGTGGGTTCGCAGTGTTTTCGGAGCATAACCAGTAACGTTAACTGTGCTGCTGCGGTCAGTGGAGATGTTGTGCAGAGGTGGTAGCACTGTGATAGACAGGGCAGCCAGAACC
>NW_015226012.1:0-864 GCF_001447785.1 Gekko japonicus | reverse complement strand
ACTTGATGTGTTTATACTTTCCCCTTTATCTGCCTTTCATAGCTGATATTAACACTAACAGACTCCTACAAAAATTGGCAGATGGGATTCTTAATGAGGCATTCCTCCACGACTCTGCAAAACAACTTCAAAGTTAAGCTTCTAGAGCACCAAATTGACACGCTGGTTTCTGCTGTACCAAGTGACTGAAGAACTTTGGCATTTGATGAAAGGTCATTGGCTTCTATTACAGATGGTGTCAGTAACTCAACTGCAAGTAATATTTAAATTCAATGGGAAGATAGTTATCTTTTTGGAACCAGTGCATCCTTTTCTATAATAGAAGTATGTTATAATCACTTAAAAAAATCAGACCCATACAATTCAAATCGTTTATGAAGGTGCTCTGAGAGTGAGCTTCTCATAGGATTGAACAGGCTGTGTGCCAGAGCATGGCATTTGCAAGGACTTCTGATACTTATTTTTGTACCAAGGAGAGCCCACGTGGATAGAGGAAAACCAGATTCAAATCTACACTTAGTTGTATAACTCATGCTGCAATCTTCAGGAAATCATTCTCTCATAGCCTAATCTCCCTCACAGGTGCCCTCTGACATCAAATGATAACATTTCTCTCTCATGAGTGGAACAGTTTGGTGCATGCAATGGTGAAAGCCTGTGTTCTTCTAACATTGCCATTCTTGTTGCTGCTACATGGAAGACTAGCTTGTATTGTATGAGATCTACAGACAAAGTAGAGATCACACAACAGTTCAAAAGAGCTTCATGAACAGTATAGAGGGCAATTATTATTATTATTGTTATTGCCCAACTCTTGTATTATTTATTAATTGCCCAACCTCAAACAGATAAAACAGTTAAAAT
>NW_015226011.1:0-864 GCF_001447785.1 Gekko japonicus | reverse complement strand
AGCACCCAGCAACCTTATTTTTGACAGGAAACAAAGTCATCCTCACCATAGACATTTCCATATCATTGCCACACTTAAGGTTCCCCAGCGACTTCTTGGCTGCAAGGAAATGCGAGCAGCATGCATTTTATGCACACCGCCCATCCCAAATGAAGAAGATAAAGAAGGGGAGAATGGAAAGCAAAGATTCTTTTATTTCTTTGAACCAGTCCATCAGTAAGTTGGAGTGGAAGGCTGGCTCGGCACCTGTTTTATACGGCCATAAAAGGGGATTACTTCTGTTGGCGTCCTCTTCCTAGGCCGGAGTTGGCTCCTCGCTGCCCTCTCGGAAAGTTTACTGCTTGTTTTTAGAGGTGGCAGCAATTCATCTCGACGCCAGGAGTTTCAAAACGGAGCCTGGGCCCGGTCGTCCCCCACCAGGCTAATAAAGAGATTATGATACACTCTTTGAAACACTTAACGGGAGACGAGCTTTCAAAAACATCACTGAAAAGCTCCCTGAGATTTGATCTGGAATGATACATTGGGGAGGGGGAGAAGGAGAGACGTAATGGCAGGTCTGACATGCACTATTTTATCTTTACGGCGTGACTTGCTGTGCTCCTGGATGGGCCGGTTATTGGCAAGCACAGTCTCCCACTCCCATGCATGAGCACATTAAGAGCAGTAGAGGGGAGTGGAAATTGTGGGAGCAATGAAGAGGAAAGGTGGTCTGTTTGTGTTACCTAACTCTGACCTTCTCAGGAGTGTTGTGTAGTTCCCAAGGTCACTGTGATCCAGGGAAGGCGAGACAGTGGCTCATCGCAAACCTCAAAGTGGACACAACAGGTCCCATGAAGAAGAAGCAAAAGAAGAAGAGGAGGA
>NW_015226010.1:0-864 GCF_001447785.1 Gekko japonicus | reverse complement strand
CCTGAAGAATAGACAACACTGAGCTAGGAGGACCACTGCTGTCATGTTCTTGTATGCATTAAGGTGCCATCATCTACCTTGATAAAAGGAACAGGTTTGGTGGGTCCGTTGGAGGGGCAGACTACAAGCATTGGGCATTCTGCAGGCAGTGTATTGCAAGAGGGCTCCAGGAGAGGGGAGGGCCAGAAACCCACCCCTTCAGTTACTGTGTGCCCTGGTATGTATCAAGAAAGACCTTCACAGGCAGGTGCTTTCTTCTTGCAGGACCCTGTCCTCTGTAAAGATCTCCAAGGTGAAGTATGTCATTTGGTCAGCTGACATGTCGCACGTGGCTCTCCTGGCCAAACACGGTAAGGGGGGAGAGGCTTTGTGTGTGTGTTGAAGGTTGTCTGTACGTTTTGATTCTTCCTTTTCCCTCCTCCCATCCTTGTTCCCTTCCATGCTTGTACAATGCTTCAGGAGAGACCCGTTGGCTTTAAAAAGCACCCTGCACAGTTTGAGGGTACGAAGGGCGCATGCATTCTCACAGCCTGTTCACAACAGTGCTATAGTTGAATGCCTAGAGTAGCAATACTGTTTGCAAGATTCATTTCAACCCTTTAACCTGAAGCTGCAATGCAGAGCCCACCTTTAACTGTTATGCCTGTCTTTCCCCCATTTTCTAAGATGGGCAGTATGGAGGAGGGAGGCTGGGAACATTCAGTTGTCGTTCAAGTGCTTATTTGCTAAAATCCCCTTTGGACGAATTGGTTCCACTCCTCCCTTCCTGCAGATCTCTCCTCAAAGCCATCTTTTGCACAACCCCTCTCCTCCTGAGACTAAGCCATGTGGTCACTGGAATGATGGGAGGGTCTTCCCTTGCTT
>NW_015226009.1:0-864 GCF_001447785.1 Gekko japonicus | reverse complement strand
TGCATCAGCTAATAATATGCCACCGACACTTGAAAAATATATAATCCTGAGAGAAGTCATCTGAAGTTGTTGCAAAGTTCCTCACTTCATATCTTTTTGCATTTCTCATTAGCACCAATCCACTTCTGCTTTCTATACATTGGCTCGGCCTCCTATGAATTTCAATAGGATTTTCCCCTCCGTTGGTTTTGCAGCGCTATGTTCTTAGTTCTCGCACAGATATGATCATAAAGTAGTGCTCGCAACATAAGAAGCTCTTCTTCTCTCACTGAGAATCTAGCGATCTGATTCAACTTAATGGTCCTAAAGCCAGAGAGAATTATTGTTAGGTTGGCAGCTTGCTGACTGTCTTTGATAGGATTATGTACATAAGATAATGATGTATTTTTACTGGCTGGAATTTTTTAAAAGATAATGATGTATTTTACTGGCTGGGACTTTTTAAAATAAATCATAATGGCTATTCTACAGGAATAGAAATTATAGAAATCTCAAAATATACACGGCTGCACTGAACAGACAATGTGGACTTTGAATTAAGCCATTTAAACACGGACCTTCTCTACTTTGCTCTCACTAAAGAACACTTCGTACAATACTTTGCATATACTGTACCCAAAAGCTACAGGAAAGCAGATAGCTTCTCCCACTTAATTTCTTTATTGCTCCAGAATTTGTCTCTGTGTGGTTTTCCACTCCTCCTACTTCTACTTTAACCAAGAGAATTTCTACATAATTCCAGACCGGGATCATGCACCACTTGCAAAGCTTTTAGTTCCTTCAGTTTATCCCCATCTTTTCCCTCACTCTGCATTACGAAAGTGCCTGAGTGCATTAATAAAACACTGAGCACACACACACACA
>NW_015226008.1:0-864 GCF_001447785.1 Gekko japonicus | reverse complement strand
AAGAAGAGGGATCCATTCCTGGATGCTCAGTTTCTCTCGACGAATGCTACCAAACTTGTTCTCAGACATCCAAAGTGTTCGTTCCTAATGGAGGGGACAGGTTGGCTCCATGCAAACACGTCATCTGGAATGACCGTGACTACTTCATGCTGTGCGTATGGAGGACCTAGACAATGATGTAGCCACTCCCTTTCACTCCACCATTTTTCACATTGCTTTCTTTTTTAAAAAAAAAAATATCTGATTTGTGATTTTTGTTTTGTGTTTAACACACACTTGCCGCAATAGTCAAAGAACTGTGGAGGCATTCCAGATCTACTGTTCCTATACATTCTTTTCAGTACCCTCCCCCCCGACATCCTATTCTCCCTGTTGGTGCCCACGTGTTCCTAAATGGATTATTTCTCTGGGCAGAGAAGATGTCCTTAATTCTTCCTTTTCCCTCTCTTTACATCAAATGTGACTTAAAAATAAATGATGCTCATAATCGCACAGATACAGTGTTGCCGTTGTGAAAAAGAAGACTTTAATTCTCTTGGTTGATGAGTGTGCTTTGTTTGTTTATTTTTTCCCCACGACGGATGCCGTAATTGCTCCGTTACGCTCATTTAAAAAAATGAACGTGCAACCACAATTCAAGCAAGGGTACAAAAGGAGTCATAAAAGAAAGACTGCCCTGCCCAGATCAGTCATCCATTCAGGAATACTATCTAATTCTGAGCACCAAAAGTGGCTGAGGAGGAGAGTTGTGGGCAAAAGCCAGGATCTGCTGCATGGATCAACGTAAATATTAGGATCTTGCCCTTGGGGGTGGGCATTGCCAGATTTCTGAGGGTGAACATAACAGTATACTAAGTGGGAAGT
>NW_015226007.1:0-864 GCF_001447785.1 Gekko japonicus | reverse complement strand
CCCCCCCGGGGCTTCTGAGTTAACAGCTTTAGCAGATCTAAGATGACTCAGCCCTGGATCTACCAGTAGATCCTGAGCTGCCTTCTGTCTGCCCCTGAATGAGAAGCCAATGGGGGTGGAGCAGTGGGCCACTGAGCAGCTGTGGGAATGCTCCACTGGTGGCATTTAAGGCTCTAAAAATTCTCCTCTCTTTGGGCAGGTTCTGACTATGTCTCCTTCTAGTGAAATAAGCTTGAAGCCCAAAGGAGGCACCTGCCGCGTTGAGGTCACTTTCAGCCCCAAAAGCCGCATCCTGCAGTTCACAGAGGAGGTCCTCCTTGAGTGCCATGGAATTCTGCAGTCCCTCTTTGTGGTGCAAGGTTGCTGTCAGGGCATTGAGGTCAGCCTGGACCAGAATCATGTCCCTTTCGGTGCAGTGGTGCAGCGGAGCCAGGCATCTCGACGGATCATGATGCAGAACACGGGGGACATCGGAGTAGGGTAAATACAGCAGCCCTTGCAAGTTGCTCTTTTCATTCGGCTTTTCCAGTTCTGCTCCCACTATGCCCTGTACTGAATGTGGCCAGTCTCCCTCCTGCTCAGTCTGCTCAGCATGATCATTTGTAACCCTTTGCAGGAAGGAAAGAACCGGAAAGAAAACACTTTGTAGGCTATGCAAGCTTTTAATAGTCACAGATTTCTTATCTTGACCCCTACTCCAAAAAACTAGGGGAGTAGGAAATAATTTAAAGTAAAATCTTCTTAAACAATGGCAGTTGGCCTGAGGTCCATCTCCACTTCCAAATAAACCCTCTCCCAAACCTATCCTGCCCCATCATGTTGCTTAGACACACAATTTGGTTACCTATAACTAACACTTGCAGA
>NW_015226006.1:0-864 GCF_001447785.1 Gekko japonicus | reverse complement strand
TAAGGGGGAGTGTGAAGAGAATTCCATTAAGCAATGCGACCATGTGCATATGTGAAAGCCAGTTGTGCTGTTCTGTAATGAGGACAACAACCATTCAAACAGCTGTGAACAGTTCACAAGCAGGCACAGAGATAATGGAAAAGTTGGCTGCCTGATTGTGACTGGCAATAGGATGTCATCTGCACTAGCTGGGGTGCCAGCATCCCTAGTAAGAAGCTCAAAAACACTGTTTTAGATACATTGGTTTTCATTGGAAAACATCATGACCATAACTGACTTATCTGCACAATGGATTTAAGGGTGTGCAATGTACCTCCCTTGTTAGTAATGCAGATCTTTCCATCGTCTACAAAAAATATGAAACAGTACCAGGTCTTTGATGCTTAGTCCATTTATTAAACTCTGTACCTACAAGTTGGAGTACCTTGACAGTTCCCTCATTCCAAGACCCTTCTGCCCAGTTTTCCTACTCAATTAGAAGCCAGAAGGTCCTCTACCCTTGTTGGACCCATCCATTCCCCTTTTCTCAACTTCTCCCTTTCCATCTCATCTATGCCTTTCTCTGGGTATACTCTTTTGGGGCCTCATTGCCAAACCACACTGCTGCAAGGGTTCAATACATCTCCTAACCTGATGGACCAGGACTTGCCCTTCAAGGGGACCTCTCAGACAAGGGGATATCTTGAGACAGTATCATGGGGGGACTCTGGCCCAGGATCCCGAAAGAGGGGAGCACAGAAAACATTGTGTGTTCTTTAGGAGTTGTCCAGCACCTCATACCATTTCTCTGGGCCTTGTCCAAGGAGCCAGAAGACAAGAGGAGCTAGGTCCCCAGGCTCTTGGCCACATGGTCCAGAAGATGTT
>NW_015226005.1:0-864 GCF_001447785.1 Gekko japonicus | reverse complement strand
TGTGTGTGTGTGTGTGTGTGTAGGGAGAACTGGCATAATGGTGATAGGCTTTGTCCTCACTCAGTGGACGGTCAGTACACAGCTTGCACAAATACAACCAAGCACTCTGAAAAACCACGATTCCTGACCAAATAGAAATATCCTTACATTCACCCAATTGAACAAGAGGTTGGATTCCATAGAAAATGTCTCCTGCTGGAGCCAGAAAATATCCCACTCCAATGTCCTGCTCTTCTTGAATCCCTCCCCTCAGAACAGAATGTAGAACAGGGAAATTACTCTGCTTTTCCATTAGTGGACAATTTCCTCCAGATCCCACCTATAAACTATGTCCTCATAGTCCTTGTTCTGAATGTAGATCAGGGCAGGGACTGTTGCCATTATCTGTTGTTGTTGCCCTCATCCCACAATGTGGCCATCATCCTGTTCAGTAAATGTTTTTTGGAGGTCTAAAATGGACTCTAGTGAGTTAGTACAGTGAAGTGGCTGCATGGGGAACTGGAATCTCCTTAGTTCAGGTCTAATCAAGCATGCCTTCACTAGATGGCAAGCCATTATCTACTTGGCTTAGTCTCCCATCTATAATACAGAGAAAAGAGTGCCCTACTTACAGGATAGTTCTGCATCATTGAGATGATATGTCTGAAGTTGTAGGTGTCTGAGTATTGTGAAGTGCTATATACATTGCTATTATTGTGGATCTTTTCTGTGTTAGAAATCATACAAGTGATAAAATTCAGCTTTTTTGACACAATTACAGTTTCCTCTTTGTTGGTTATTCATTATTTCAGAAGTTTTATCTGGTGCCTGTAAAAGGTATAAATATGATAGGGAGAAGGAGAGGGAAGAGAACAGAGTAAATTA
>NW_015226004.1:0-864 GCF_001447785.1 Gekko japonicus | reverse complement strand
TAACCTACATAGTGTGCCAACTTCTAGTGCGCATCCATGGAACTGGAGGGGAGGAATAGGGAGGAATATCAGCCTCTGCAGATCCGTTGCAAGCGCTTCTTTGCAGCAGGGCTTGTTCTTTGCTCTGCCGTCTTGAGAGAAAGAATTTTGAATTCCTCCCGGCTTCAGAGCAGCGGAGGGTGCCCTGTCTGATAGAAACTTGGTCGCAAGCAAACCTGTACAGTTTCAAGAAGCGGAGGGTTGAAGGAGATAGACATGGGGGGCAGTAGGAGACTTGCCTTGGAAAAAATGACTTCATTCTGGTTTCCTACGTGACTTGCTACTCAGTAGTAGCACTAGGATGAGCCTCCAAAAGTCTTTGACCTGGAAAAGGTAACAGAGGAGAGCATCATAGGTCAGTTCTTAAAATATCTATGTTTACAGCAAGCTTTCTTTTCCATTTATATTCATTAGATGTATGTTTTTAGGTGAGCATTTCGAGAGCGACTAACTTAGAGGCTTAGTGAGGGCAGCAGGCCAGTCCGTGGCAGCTTTGCAGTCACTCTGTGCCTGCCTCTGAATATAGCAAAACACATTCAAAAGAGAAGAGCGGAGGCCTGGCCAATTACTGCTGATCAGACGACAGTTTCTGTGGTGTTCGGGACCAAAAGTAGACATAAAGGGGGAAGCCGTGTGGGTTTAATGCCTCATCTGCCCCTGTTCACGTTAGAAAGCAGGGAGGTACAGGAAGCTCTGCTTAGATTGCTCTCATTGCCCTTGCAACAGCATGCATTTATACGTTTTAAGCACCCCTGGCGTCAGCATAGAAACTATTTACGCCAGTGTCACGCCTGCGTTGTTTTCCCCTCTCTAGGGATCTTACAT
>NW_015226003.1:0-864 GCF_001447785.1 Gekko japonicus | reverse complement strand
TGGGATAGTAAATTAAATTAAATCTAGTGTATGGATTTATATCTGGATGGTTAACAAAAAGGCAGAAATTATTATCATCATCTAAGGAAAATGTAAATACTGCAAACACAGGGAATAGCAGAATTAATGGTGATCTAGTGAGAAACAAATGGAATAGCTATACAGTGTTGTGAACCATAGCAGGAAATGAGTGACTACTGCACTAATAAAAATGAAATGTATTTATGATGGAATCAAGTTGGAACTTCCAATATTCAAATTAACAATGCAACACAATCGACAATGAAGATTTAAACAGATGCTTACATTACAGAGCCCTGCCAGACACCAACATAAAATATAAACACTTTAATTCTGGAAATCCATATTGCATTTGTCATTAGAGAAAAATTCTCAACAGTTTTTTCTTGTTAAAGATTGATTATTTTCTCTTTATTTTTCTTGTTTAAAAGATCATAAAGACTGATTATTTTCTCTTTAATACAGAGTTTATACAATACATTCTTCTAAAATTACTCAGAAAAAGGAATATTTACAACACTTGTCTTACTGCTGATTCAAACATGTAGAAAAGAAAAGATCAGCCAGCCAAATAATCATCAACATGCATTCTTCTTACATAACAAAATTATATAGCACATTTATTTTCCCCTTTCTTGTTGAGTACCATCTGTATTTCAACAACACCAAAATGTTTTCTATGTCACTGGGAGGAGGGGTATAACACGTATTATTATTTTCCCATAAAATATTTTCCTTAAAAAGAGCAGAGAACAAATGAAGTATGAGCTGCTACCATACCACCAAAAATAAAAATTTCAAACACCAAATATGGATTAAACTAGGGTTTATTAATTTTACAGC
>NW_015226002.1:0-864 GCF_001447785.1 Gekko japonicus | reverse complement strand
TATTACTAGAGCATAACACTCTTCCAGGGCCATATTGGGAGAGGCAGTCCCGAAGATAAGTAGGACCCTGACCGCTAATGTCCTTAAAGGTCAAAACCAAGACTTGGTTCTCAGCTGAGTCCCGCTGAATTCTTGGGGTTGAAATAAGGTCTGGGACACAGCTGGGAGGTGGCAGAGCCCTGTTTCTTATTCTGGAAACGGGGACCTTTGGGAGGAGGCTCATCCTTCCTCCACCCGGACTGTCCGCCTTTGTTTGCCCGCCGCGACTGATGCTACCGGGGGGGATTGAAAGCGATGCTGTTTGCATTCCCAGGAGAAGCTGAAGTACTTCCCGGTTTGCGTCAGCGCCAGAGTCCATCAGGAAGATGACGCCGAGGAAGGCCTTGGGAGCCTCCCCAGGAACATCAGCTCCCTCAGCTCCCTGCTGCTCTTCAACACCACCGAGAACCTGTAAGTCTTGCCCCTGCCTGGCCAGCCGTGGCTGCTCCTCTGCCAGCGCCGCATGCAGCCGTGCGCCTGCTCTGTTTCCGAGGGAGCCCTGCCTTCCGGAGCGGCAGCCCGTCCGCCCGTCCGCCCTCACTCCCGCCTGGATCTGAAATCCAGTTTCCTTCCCCTGCCGTCTTCCTTGCAGTCAGGCTTAAGTCTTTGCTGTGGCGATTTCCCACCCCCTCCCAACTCAGCTCTTCTTCTTTGTCTTCCCTTCCTCGTGATCAAACACGCTCACGGCCGTCACTCAGCAGCAGCTGTTTGGTAGGAAGCGGCGCGTTGCCGGATCATTAGCCTCAACGTGGAATAAAAATATATTTAAAAGGTGAAAAGAAGGGGAGGAGACAGAGAGGGAAGGTGGCCAAGTCTTGTCCCTGC
>NW_015226001.1:0-864 GCF_001447785.1 Gekko japonicus | reverse complement strand
TTTGACATGTGACCTTTTGTTGAACTTTAAGGCTTTTTCTGGCTGTTTTACAGGAGGCGCTAAAAAAAGTTAAATGTGTCCCAGCTTCAGGGATGAATAGAATGCTAGAAATGCTGGACAGAAGAACGTATTGGTGTATATCCAGACAGAGGCGCTGGGGAGTTCCCATCCCAGTTTTTTACCATAAGACAACAGGTGAACCCTTAATCAACAGGTATGTATTTTATAGGAATTTCGTTATTTCAAAATGTAGTGTGGTTTGGTTTGGGGTTTTTGCATACAGCAACAATTAGCAAAGGGAATCCTTCAAAGCCCCAACATGCTTTGGCCCTGACTGTCCTTGTCCTTGTGATAGGTGCTGTGGGGTAACCATGTAGGTAATAGCATTTCTATGTTTGCTTCACCAGTATGCATATTTGCATAAGAATTCACTCAGGGGATGCTGCAGCCAAAGTGACAGTATGCTGTGTCCGTCCTTATCCTTCAGGAGCTTGGTCGAAACGAGCCTGTTGTCCTCTTATATTTATGTTTGGGTCTGCATGGGATGGGATGCATGTAAACAGCTGCTTTTGATACTGAAGTGAAGGGGGGAGCTCTTGTGGTGCAAAGTTGGCATGCATATTGAAGTTTGTGCACACACAGCTGGCCACAGGATTGGGGCTTTTATGCAAACCCTTCACGGTGTGATTAAGAAGGGGACCACAAGCAAATCATTAGTTATATAAAATAAACAAGTGTCCATCATTGTACACATGTACACTTTGCAGTCTCACTACAGAATGTTTGTGGAGGACTATCAGCTGGGCTATCCAGGGTCAGAAATGGAAGCCAGATGTTGCCTCTCAGAAGCAGTGTGAGTAAGCC
>NW_015226000.1:0-864 GCF_001447785.1 Gekko japonicus | reverse complement strand
TGGCCAGGGGGGACCTGGCAACCCTAATGAGTGGAGGCCCCCAAAACGGTGTCATTAGCTCTGTTGGCCTTCCCTCCTGTTTGCAGGAAAAAGGTCATTAGTGAATTGATAGTTGATTCAGTTTTATGATCCAAGTTCAATCCCATTGGATTCCTTTCTCCCTCCCTCCCTCAACTGCCCAAGCAAACTCTAATAAATAGTTTGGGTTTTTTTCCCCTAAAAAAGAATACTGCAGAAGCTTTCTAAAACTCATCAGGTATTTTTAACTTTTACAGGGCTCAGTAAATACTATGGAACTCCGTAAAATAATTTATACACCTAGGTGTACTTCTACGATGGGCTGTAGCCACAGCTCAGCTCGTATCATTATGTTATTTGCTGTTAATGTGCTCTAATGCGCATGTATAAACTTCACACCCTTACCACATTAAAGCAACATCTGCAAACCATTCCCGATTATGGAGCTGTTCCTGCAAGGGGAACAGGGGCTGTGCAGCTGCATCGAACAGCTGTCCTTACAGAAGGCCTTTGAGCGTTCGGCTTTACTAGGTAGCTGTGCTTTGAACTCTCTGGATAGGCCACTTATGTTAACTTTCACTCATTAAAGGCCAATCCAAATATGATGGAGTAACTCTATAATTTAGCCACTGTTACCACATATACATGCTTTTGAGGTCTGGGTATTATTACGGCCCCTTTTCTGCAAGAGCTGCAGCAGATTTACTCTGTTCCTTTCCTGACACCGTCTTCTGCAAAGAGAAAACAGCGGTCACAAACCATTCGGAACACCTTTTTGCATGAACTCCTTTGAAACGAGCACGCAAGATGGCTGTGTAGGAGGAGTCCTTTTCAGATGTTACAACT
>NW_015225999.1:0-864 GCF_001447785.1 Gekko japonicus | reverse complement strand
GGGTTTTTTTTGTTTTTTTAATCCTCACAACAGGGACCTTGTCAGGGTCAGAGTTTTTACAGGATCTGGATGAAGTCAAACCTTTGTGCTGAACAAATCATCATATGGAATTCCGCACTGCGTGGGGCATTGCTAATCCATCAATAAGGCTAAACATAATGATCCAAGGAACAGAAAAATACTCATGGTAGGACTCAAAGACTATGGGGCATGGACATTTCTTTAAAATTCTACGTAACTATTTTAAAGTTTTTAAAAGAATAATCCGGTCATTGACCTTAATTAGAAACGGAAAGACAAAAAACTGTAGTTTGTGGCAGTACCACTAGGTGGCAAACTATGAGCTGTCGAGCAAAATCCACCCAGGTGCAAATGGCTAGCTCCAACAAACAGTTATCCTTCGCTTTAAAGTTCTGTTAACACCTAAAAGAATCCATAAGGTGAATAACTCGCACTTTAGTATGGAACATCCACCGGACATCCTCCCCCCATGAATGGGAGTGATCCAAATCCATGTGATAAAATTTGCCAGTGGTTGGCAGGGCAGCCCTAAATTTTCAGGCACGTAGAGCAGAAAAAAGAGGGAGGAGCAAGACATCAGAAAAGAAACATCATCCAAGAGAAGAAAAATGAAGCCAAGATGAGTACTGTATTGATCTTGACTCAACTACATTATTGTCTTGGCATCTATGACTCTCCAAAACTCCCAGCCAAGGAATCACATGGCCTCTAATGCCTCTATTTGCACCTATTTGCTCCTAGACAGTTTTTATCCCCTAATCAGCCTCTGAAGACCAAACTTTCAGATCTGCAGCACCAAGAGGTACTGGCCACTATGTGAAATAGGGTGCTGGACTAGATGGA
>NW_015225998.1:0-864 GCF_001447785.1 Gekko japonicus | reverse complement strand
GAAAACGAATGGTGCGAAATGCAAGCACAGAATCCGAACCCGAACTTTGTGACTTGACTACTCTGCAAATCTGGGGGTAAGCACAGAGAGATCTGTGCTTCATTCTACCTCTCCCTCCCTAACTTACTTTAGTGCCCCTAATTTGGCAGATAACCCACATTACAGTAGGGCATAACCTTCTTATGAGCTTCCATTCCCATTTTGTAAGAACCAAACAAAGGACAACGGCAGCTTCTCGTAAACGTGTGGTTATATTTCCCCCCCTCCTTCGTTGATTTTTAAAAAAAATTGATATCAAATGATTCTATAAACTGCCCAATCTTACTTCTGTCATGGTTTTTTCCATATCTAGAAAGCAAGTGCACTAAATAATAGATAAGTCTGAAAGGATCGAGGATCGCTGACTCCTGCAAATGCTCGGAGCGCCGTCATTAAAGTCTGCCCCTTCATTTTTTATTTAACAGAGGAGAGCTTTTTTGTTTTTTTTAGGTCAGCAGTTTGAATCATACTGAGGCGCTGGAAGAAACAATGGCCTCCGTTCCCCAAACCACCAGTTTTAGAGTAATGCCACGGACTTCCGTGGAACAGCTGCATAAAAGAGAGAAAACAGATTTGTACTCTTAAATTAGAATTCCTGGTACCAAAGACTGACAAAATAACAGAGTCTAGTGGCACCTTGAAGACAAATGAATTCACTGCGGCCGTCAAGTCCAGCTCAGAAAAGCTTACACCATGGTACGTTCATTAGTCTTTCAGGGGCCTTAAGGTTCTCTGTGGTATTGCCTGTAGCAAACTAACCACCACTCCAGTGTTGTGCAGTGGTTAAGAACAGCGTATTCTAATCTGGGGAACCGGGCTTGATTC
>NW_015225997.1:0-864 GCF_001447785.1 Gekko japonicus | reverse complement strand
CGGCCGGGCTCGTCCGTGCTCACCGTGATACTCCGCCCAAGCGTGGCCGCGCACAATCTCTTTGCCTGGCTCCTTCCCCTCCGGCGTGACTCGGATCAGCACGTACTTGAAGACGCCGTCGGAATCGATGTCCACATCGGGGACGCGGCTGAGGCCACCCTCTGCCATCGCCGCCGACTGAAGGGCTGCCTGCGAATCAAAGCGCCGCGCACCGGATTAAGGCCAGCCGGCAGAAGCTGTGCGCGCGCCGCAGGACTAGCCAATCAGAACGTCGGATTACTCCTGAGTCCGAGATATTTACCCAATAGATAAACAACTGGCCGGGCTCACGAGCCAATAGAGATGGAGGAGGCGGGCGCTCCGGAAAAAAACCCGGAAATCGTTTCCCTGGAGGCGGGAGGCGCTGTCTCTGCCAGGAAGGCTAATAAACCAATCAGAATGAGTGCAAGCCTCCGAAGGGTTGAGCCAATGGGAACGGCTCTAGCCCACAAGGGGGTGCAGCGGCTTGTTCCCTTTGCTGAGGAAGCTTGTTTGCTGCGTAGTGGAATTGGCGCCTGATTTATCTAATGGAATGAACGGGGTGGGGGGGATATTTTTATATGGATTATTTTGCCATTTATTTTTATTTTGTGTGTGAGAGAGAAAGTGAAAACAGCCCATATGTAAGCTATAGCTACCAGGGTGGGCTTGGGAAATACATGGAGATCCAGCGGGGGTGGTGCCTGGGAACCGTGGAGATATCAGTGGAATGACATTTCCTCCAACGGAACTGATCGCTGTAGTCTGGACTAGAGCGCAGGTGTAATTCCTAGAATACGCCAGGCCCCACTTGGACGTTGGCACCAGTGTTCCCTCTAAACTGAG
>NW_015225996.1:0-864 GCF_001447785.1 Gekko japonicus | reverse complement strand
TGGCAGTCTGAGGGATGGAGGGCAGGTTTCTGTAATTCGTCTTCCTTTTCATGGCAGTCTTTGCGTTTGATTGCCTAAAGTTTGGGGGATGGCTTGGGGATACAGAATGCAATATTTGGGCTATCCTGGGGCTCTCAACAGAAAGCGAAAGAAGTAATTGGGTGAGGGAAGCCATCATTCTAGAATGCTGTTTGGGAACAGAGGAGAGATAGCGTGAGGATGGATTTTGCAAGTGGCCAGTGACCCCACCACTGGGGTCTTCATTTACTCTGGACCACTATACATATGTAAGAGAAAAATCACTGTGGCTTTCCAGGTACATATCTGCACAGACAAAACTTGTTCTTTCACTATCATGTCCAGTGTTATTAGTAAATGGGCTAGTGTTTGTGTTGCAATTACCCTTTTTGAGTAGTCCAGTCTTCAGCAATCTGAAACATGGCCATGAAGCATTGTTTAGCATTTTGAACCAACAATATCTCTTTGGCTTTCTCTCCAGGACATGTTGATTGTGATACTTGTAATTTAGATATTAAAATGGTTTTATTTCCTGATTAGTTGAGTATCTCCAGATATTTAGTCACATATGTGCCGTGTAGAATACATAGCAGAAGCTTAAATTCCTCCAGAGAGAAGTTTGCTGTCATGGTAAATTAGAATTGCTGTACAAACAATATTGTGCTACACGTTTCGATCTTACTGGAATCACATTTTGTTGAAATTGATGGACTGATTATTGCTGTTTAATATCAGTCATAGCAAGAAGAGCCTGAGCTGTCTTCTTGCAACTGCAAATTTTGTCAGCAAGGTTTTCTTTAGAGTTGGATGAATTGACTGCAGCAGGGCTTTTTTGTAGAAAAAGCC
>NW_015225995.1:0-864 GCF_001447785.1 Gekko japonicus | reverse complement strand
CCACCAGTCTCAAGGGGAAAATAATTTCCATCTGACACTCACCAGGAACTCCTTGCCACGCAGGGCTGCACCCATGATCTGCCCAATCCACTCATATTTGGTGAACTCCTTGCAGGATGGGTTGGGAACATACATGTCTCGGGCCTCTCCAGTACCACTACCCTGAAAACAAAGAGAAACATATAGGGCTCAAACTTCCTGCCCAAGCTAGAGGATGAAGATCAAGTCAGCCCAGGTGCCATAACAGAGAACCATTCCAAAAGTCAGAGCTGCCCCAAAGAGATGATCCTGTGTTGGGAGGACTAGCAGATATAGTGCTGCACTTTCCAGCAAAATTCTGGGCATAAGAATGACTGCAAACGCTATTTTGCCTCTCCAAGATTATATCCTGAGCAATGATGTAGAAAGTGTAGTATTTGTGCTCTGGGGAAATGAACATCATGGCGGCAGGGATGGAATGAGGAAGTGGAACTTAGGTGTCAACTTCTATTAGAACTGGGTCCCCTTAGCAACTCTCTTGATGCAGCACCTGACCTAATCATCACATTAACTGTCTCTGAAACACTTGTCCCTTTGGTGTCCCTCGTAAGCAGGAAAGGTTTAGCTTGAATAAGCAAACATATCATTTGCACCTGGTTGGATGTGCGGACAAAAAAAGGCAGTGGTACAGGGCTCTCAGCTGAGCTAGGACACAACTCCTCAGACATATCAGCAATACTGTCCCGGAAACCACCACCTGGTTAAAAAAATAACATGAGTGTGATATTGCCAGCTTCATTTTGGTGCCACCAGCCTCCTGAGCTCCTAAATACTTCTTGGATGCTCCTACCCCCAACCTCCTGTAGGATGTGCAATGTCCCAAAA
>NW_015225994.1:0-864 GCF_001447785.1 Gekko japonicus | reverse complement strand
GTCTCCTCCTCAAAACAAGTCTCTGGTCATACTTAAAACTGTTTTTAATAGGGTTAGAATAAATCTGGCTGACCAGTTGAGATATTAGCTACAGTTAACCCACCAGAATTCTTTGCATGTTGGTACAGTACTATCACCTTGATTAACTGGCCAACATGGAATGAGTGTCAATTCCATTGCCTAGAGCAGAGCTTCAGTGTGTGAGACTAGACAGTTAATACTATGGACCCGTGTAATTGTTGTTTTTACTCTGCTCATGGAGTGACTTGTTTATCTTATATTGGTAACATCTATGCAGAAAAGGAGTTTGCCATCTAATTTATCTGTGGCTGGCATTTTGCCACTGCCGAACACTTCTTGTACTCTTCTCCCCTGCCTATAACAAGCTCACCAGATGTTTTGTTGTTTGTGTCCCTTTGCAGACAACAACCGAGAAATAACCAGGCAGCAGATTTATAAAAGAGCCATCAAGGCGAAATGCAAGCGAATAACCAAATTCAAGTGAACTACTTTACAAATGAAGCATGAGCAAGTATTAGATGAAGGGAGTTTTCCTTCCAGATGTTAATTTTAATGTATTTGTTAAAAACTCTAAAGAAAAGTACGGGGGAAGAAAGATATTTCCCAACAACCCACATCAGAACATTTCTGCTATCTGAAGCATTTTTGCATTTATCTGAATGTGAGCTCTTTGATAGCAGCACAACAGGGAAAAGTTGACCTTATGCACTGCAGAATATAGCAGACTGGGGAAACTCCAAGGATCCCTGCTGTGCAGTTTCAAATGACATACTCCTAGATGAACCTGCCCAATCACTGCTGTCATCTCCAGGAGTCCTTCAATGGGTGCCATTGCTGTCTGAG
>NW_015225993.1:0-865 GCF_001447785.1 Gekko japonicus | reverse complement strand
CTACACCAAACTGGCTCTCTCTCTCTCACCAAACTTACTCTCAAGTAAACGCTGACCGCAAGGCATTTTGGTTTCCTCTCTGTGTGGAAGTGAAAGGCCATCTTCTCACATAAGGCTTTGGTTTCTCTCTCCATTGTTTCATTAGCAAAAACGGAGTGGTGCATCAAAGGATGGCTCGGCAGCCCGCATCTTCCCTCCACGCCGCTTCCTCGCAGTTGCCTTCGTCTGGCAGGGAAAACGGAAAGCACCGTGTGGCTCACAAGGGGACGTGGAACTCCTGCCATCCCACGTCGCCGGAGGAACAGCGGCACAGCAGCCTCTCTGTCTGGCGCAAAGCGACGGGGGCTGTGTTTAGGTATCACGTTCAAACAATTGCTTGGCGTTTTGCAACACGCACAATGGCTTTTATTACGGCGGCAAGGCAAGCGTTGCTTCGTATCCATCCCCTGTCCAATGCTCTTATTAAAAAATGTGCCGATTTCTTTCAAGGGAGAGATATGGGAAAGGAAGCGGCTTTGTGATGGGAAGCAAAGAATGCTATTCACCGAACGCTACTGCTGTTCTGCCTGGTGTGGCGGGGTTTGCATGGACCGTAATTAAATTTGCACAGGTCGGCGCTCAGTGCCTTAATCCCCAGTGTGGTGGCCGTGGGCACCGTGATGCCTGCAGTATGTTTCCTGGTGCCCACTTGCTTCTTCTGCAAGGTGCCAGTCCTGGCTTTTCTCCACCTCGTTGGCATAGGAGGTGCTTCAGAACAGCTCGGGACATCTCATCTTTGTGCTTTCAGGGAACGCCAGCTGCCTTTATCATAGGAAGAGGCTTGGCACGGAATCTCTGATCTGTTTGTTGAACCTCCCAGCATTTC
>NW_015225992.1:0-865 GCF_001447785.1 Gekko japonicus | reverse complement strand
CTTTTCTATTCCTTACTAACCTTTTTAGCTTCTAAGCTTTGAAACAGCCTCCATGAGGGCTTGAGGAAATCCCCTTCCTTCTCCACCTTCAGCAGGGGCTGCAAAACTGAATTCTTTAGGGAAAGCTTTGGAGCTTTTGAAGGCATTGGATGCCGTCTGGTTCACCTGGAAACTGGTGACTCTTGTTGGCCATTAGTTCATCTGGATTTCACGGGGGGTATTATATTATTTTCTGTTATTACTGGCCTCAGATGCCACGATGTAGGAGAAAAGTTTTAAATAAATAAAACGTGAAATACATTGGATGGAGATACTAGTCTTCAGCTGGGGCCACTAGTCGAGTAGAGCCAAGTATGATTAAAACTTTGGACTGGGGCTTTTTTTTTGTCCTGAAAGATACCCCCTCCCCTGGAGACCCAGCGCTGCAGTTCGTTCCTTTGTATCAAAATATGTCTATCCTGCCTTTTGATCCATTGACCTGGGGAGGCAGCGAGGGGGGGGAAAAATCCATCCGAATCTACATAGTGCTAAACGAAAACCACAAGATGACAAAAATAGCACAATATTGAACATCAGCAAGAACAGAAGGAACGAAATCAACAGGATCAACAAAATCAGCAGAAACCGTCAGCAGCCATCTTCAGCTTGTAATTAAGAGCCCTCGAGGAGCCCAGAAAGCTCTCTGAAGAAATGCCACCTCGGCTTGGCACCTCAAACAAAGGCGTGCCTCCCGACGTGCCATTTGGTTTGCTTTGAAAGCCGAGGAGACCACACACGGAGAGGAGGCTCACTGGATGGAGGTGTCTCTCGATCAAAGCTGTTGCAAACAGGTTCAAAAGAGGAACAGCTACCTGGACTAGCCCTC
>NW_015225991.1:0-865 GCF_001447785.1 Gekko japonicus | reverse complement strand
CCAAGGAGCAAGATGCCTAGATTGTAGCCTCCCCGCTCCCCACCCAATCGACAGGACAGGGAGAAGAGCCAGGTGTTGTATGAACTTCCATTATCTGAGGCCTTTCGAAAAGTTTCCAGGGTCCCCACCAGTGCAAAGGGCTGTCACAGAATTATTAATGATGGAACTGGCTCTGTCCTCCCAAGCGTTTGGATCTCCCCGCAGTGCACATTTTCCATTTGTGGCTCAAAACATGCTCGGTTTTCTTTCTCCCTTCATACCTCCACAACTGTAAACGGCTGGAAGGAAGTTGGCCTCACATTTACGATGACTCTGTGTGAGCCTTTTAAAAAAATAAATAAGTCAGAAGAGGCTACTGTTCCCAACACAGCCACAGAAATACCACTTTGGGAATCCCGAGGGCTGTAACTCATTTACGAGGCGAACCTTCTTCTCTCTCTTTTTTGAAAAGCTACAAATCAAGAGACAGTCCTTCTCAGTGCTCAGCCCCCTTTACGAAGCGCAAGCCCCGCAGGGTGCTGTCGAGAGCCTTCGCAGACATAGAGCTCCCCTTGTCCGCCGCCGCCACCTCCCCCTACTGGTTAATCACAAACCAAATTGGAATAATTGGAGAATTACGGGCACGCACACAGATACATTTACCCCTCCGTCTCCCTCTCTCTATGCCACATTCTTTGGGGTGTAAAATGAAACCATTTAGGCCCGTTTCCAGAGGGAGGACCCACTTGGTTAGGAAATGTGGCCTTCTCGGAGGGCTGCCGTTCCAGCAAAAACACATCCACAGGTCCAATTTGTGTCTATAATAGGGTGACAGGCTTTCATCAGCGCACTGATCGGCTAAAGCAGTGGTGGCGAACCTATGGCA
>NW_015225990.1:0-865 GCF_001447785.1 Gekko japonicus | reverse complement strand
AGAGATGAACGGAGGTGGTTTGTCATTGCCTGACTCTTAGTAGGAGCCCTGGACTTCCCTGGTGGACTCCTATCCATGTACTAAGCAGGATGGATGGACCCCACTTAACTTCTGGGACTCAGAGAGATAAGGCTAGCCTGAGTATTTCCAAATGAAAGAATATTTGTTTATTATGTTTGTGAGAAAAGATTCTCCTCTTTCTCTTGCATTTTTGAATGCTCATTTTACTTGCATTTGATCCATCCAGACATCAGAAACCTCACACCAGGGAGTGAGTTAGTTACTTATTTACTGAAATTGAATTATCAAAAATAGGAAGGATTTGGGGACATTAAATATATATATATATATGGCTGGAAGAGAGCGATTTCAAAGCGAGAAGCCAACGAGGTGAGGAATATCAATTTGTTTTCTTTCCTCTTTAAAAAAAGATACTTCTACACAAAACAGTAAATTCTGAAGGCGCTGCTATGAACTCGGAGCCTTAAATTCTTGGAAAAAACACCCCGAGACAGACAGTCTGCATATTTCAGCATGTTCTCCCCGCTTCCATTTTGCCATCAGTCACAGACTATTTTCGTTCCTCTGAACCATAACTGAGCTTCGGCTGTCATATCGATTTGGATACGGGCCGGACAAAAATTGCTATGCGCCGAAAGTTATTGGCGCTGACCCTTCTGACCTGTTACTTAGCAGGAAACGGCCGGGGGCTCTTGGAACACCTCTCCATTCTTGGCGTCTTCTTCAAAATGTGCTGCACATCCCTAATGGAGGTGGTGTTCTACCCAGAGCCTTCCGACACTGAGACGTTGGCCGGGCATTCCCTGATCGTATCCGCTCTGTGGGCATCTGCCAATGATGGAAG
>NW_015225989.1:0-865 GCF_001447785.1 Gekko japonicus | reverse complement strand
ACGGCATTATACCCTACTGAGGTCCATCCGTTCCCCCAAACCTCACCTTCCCCAGGTCGTACCCCCAAATCTCCAAGAATTCTCCAACCAACAGTTGGCAGCCCAAGAAAAGGGGCTGCCTAAAATCCCCAATCCCTCAATATGCTCTCAAAAGTTCTTAATGTCCCCCCAAGATTGTCCCCCCCAAGGAGGTATGTCCTCCATTAATAGTCAGTGACCTAAACTCATGGCTGAAAAATCTGAAGGGTCACAGAGAGAATAGAAGGACTCACAAGACCTGGGGCTTCTCTCACACCTTTCAGTACAGATCAAATCCCCCGTTTCCCCCTTGGAGGGTTCCATAGGGGTGTTTGGATGGAGCACAGAGAACCCTGAAGCCGGTGGGAGGAACAGCTCCGCAGACAGGAGGAGCCTCCTGCAGGCACTGCCCAAAGGCATGCAAGAGAAAGGATCAGTGAACATTATTCCTTTAGGGAACGGGGATACCGCCTCTCCAGAGACATCCTTGACATGACCCAGATTTTGCTCTCCATGCTCCCAGGCATACTTGGATCTACCTTCCATTAAGTTATCTAAACTTCTCCCCTAAAAAACCACCTGAGGTGGCAGGCACTGCTAAGGGATTGGTGATAAAGTGTATCATATACCAAAAGGGAAGGAGCAGGAAGCAGATAAGGTGGCCTTGCTTCTATGGCAGCAACCTTGGGCAATGAATTAGCAGCTAATACTTTCTGCATGACTTGAATTTAAGGACTGGTTGGTCAGCCAGCCTGTAAACTCAGTACCTGGTAGGATCTATTCCCAGGTTGGATTTATTACTATATTTACATCTCACTTTCCGGGCACCTTGGTGTTTAGTCATGCC
>NW_015225988.1:0-865 GCF_001447785.1 Gekko japonicus | reverse complement strand
CCCCTGTGGGTCTGGTGTCTCTAGCATGCTGAGAGGGGAGCGTGTTCTACCAAGTCAAGGACCTCACGGACCAGAACAGTTCATTTGATGCCTAAAAGTCCATGGCAGTCCGTGGTTTGCAAACCAAGAACCAAGAAAAATTAGTAATCTTTATATTAATATACTGGGGATTATTTTTAGTTGATGCACTATGTAATCAGGAAATGAAGGCTAGATAGTGGTAATATTACCAATCGCCAAATTTGAAAGGTCAAAAACAAATTAATTTTCATTAACTTTCAGCCTCATGCAAAGTTCCAAAGTCCTCAAAAAGTGTGCCTAGTGCATTGCATTATTTATGTTGCTGTTAATAAAGGGTATTACGAGGCTTCCGGTTTTGAATTTTGCTATGGACCAGAATGGCTACCTCTGACTTCTTCCCAGTGTTGAATGTCGGTATTGCATTCCTCTGTAGTGGAGTCACTGTGTAATTTGCATTATGGGTTTTGAAGCCTGTTTTTTGGATTCTGGCTATGTTAGTGGCTGTGATGCTAATTAACAGCCCATTTAATATATGCATCCCTTTGAAATAGCCGGTGCAAATTAGCAGTGGTCTCATCTCCTCCTTCCATGGTGGCTGACAACCTTATTCCTGGCAATGGAATGGGAGGAAGTATGATGGTGGTGTGTAAAATCGCATACACATGACTGCCTCAGTGTGTTCCTGCTCATCCATTAGAGGCCATTATTGGATGGGAGTGAGTCACAGGGAACAGAGAGGTGAACTTGCCTGCCCATAGCATCGCTCAATATGAGGTGGCCATAGGGAAAAGATGCCTCCGGTCCATGCTGAGCTGGTTTTATGAAAATCAAAAATATATGGTGA
>NW_015225987.1:0-865 GCF_001447785.1 Gekko japonicus | reverse complement strand
GTCTCTAGAGTGCTACTGGACTGGAATCTAGCCACAGTGAGATGCATCACGAAGGAAGGTGTGTGTCTGTATAGCCAACTCTTTCGACCGCTGGCAGCTGATTATAGAGTCAAGGTTCTCCTCTGTGGTGAGAAGCAGGCACCACTTGGGGCTGGCTGATGATCAACATGCCAACCCACTGAAGCAGAAGAAAGCTAAAGTGAGTCACCTGTAGGACAGCCACATAGGGAAATGGGCATTCAGACGCTGCCGTGTTCTTGACTTTGCCTTTTCTTTAGAATTGTACAAAGCACTGCCCCTTCCTCTCTTAAACATTCTGGCTAGTCCTGGCCATTGGGAGACACATTGGTGTGCAACAAGCCAGTTTCCACTAGAAAGATCTTTCGTTGCTGTGCTCCCCAGTGGCCTAGGAGAAAGAAACATCTCTGGATCTCTAGGATGTTATTCATGTGGTCTGTCCCCCTGCAGAGCATGCCTGCCTTGGCATCTATCTGCCAGTGTCCCCTAAATGAATTCAGTCCAAGGAAGTACTGGCTGTGTGCCTCTGGAAGCCACACTCTGCAAAGACATTCTGCTTTGTTGGGGAAAATGGACACAGGCTGCAATGTGAGGTGTTGTAAAGAGCTGGATTGTGCTCATCCGTGACCCTTGAAGTCAACATCGGGCCAGTTGGTTTATTGGTACACATGTGCTTTTGGAGTGCCAGTGTTCTAATTCCATGTACATCCTAGAACCATGAGGTCTTCGGCCAAGCCTGTACGAAAGCCCCAGTAGCTTCTCTAGCAGACTGTGCGGTTTTTGCAAGTTCAGAACAGACCGCACAGGGGTAAGATAAACAACATGTTCATTCACATGGGCCTTTTTT
>NW_015225986.1:0-865 GCF_001447785.1 Gekko japonicus | reverse complement strand
TAAAAGTCCAAATATTAGGAAAACATTGTAGAGAAAACACCGGATTTATTACTTATTTTCTCCCATCATCCGTAGTAATGGGACAGAAAGCCGTGAAGCTTCACTTATGACATTGACAAGAAGTATTGATAAAACCCCCTGAATCTTGAAACAGAGGCCAATGTTTCTTTAACCACCTCCACCTTTTTACTGTGAGCCTCAAAAGGAGTTTTTCACTTGTGCTGCAGCTGTAATTCACTTTTTGACAAATTGATCTCTGCTTTCCTGTCATCACCTTTTTCGTAAATAATCCTCTTGTTAGTTAAAAAAAAAACCCTCTCCTTTTTTGTTAGTTCGACAAAACAGTATTTTTCATAAACCTTCGCTTTGTCACACATACAGAAAATGGCTGCGTTTTAGCACCTTTTAGAACAGGAGCACAACCCGAGCTTTAGATTTTAAACTATTCCATATAACATTAAGTGCATTTTATATACCGAAGGGCATGATTGAACATGCCTGCTGTAACTCTCAATGCTCTTTGCAGTGCTTGTCATCTTTGTGATCTTTCTTGCACATGACTGTTTCCATTAGCCTTTCAGTGATCTGGCGCTAATGACTCTTTTCTGGGGCATAAATTGTATCTGGTAATGCCTACCAATTACAGATCAGTAACAGAGTTAATGCAGCCTTAGCTTCCATATAAGTATCTTTTTTCATGACAGTCATATTAACAGTATCAGCATAATCCGTTGTAACCTGCTGATCGCCTGCTGTTCGCGGTCCCCTGGCTGATATTCAGCCTCACATTAACTTATGGAATTCACCGCCACATGATGCAATAGTGGCTGCCTCCATGGAGAATAACTGATCTGGGTAGCCCAGG
>NW_015225985.1:0-865 GCF_001447785.1 Gekko japonicus | reverse complement strand
TCCTAACAGAGCCTGATGTGTGTACAGACACAGGCTCTTCTATACAACTGATAACAAAGACACGGCCACACAATCACATGAAGAGCCAGCAAGTGTACAATTGCATGCATGTAGAGCAGCATTCAGACCTACTAAATGGGAAGGTTAGTCATCGACAGCAGATGCTATTCTGGCCCCCTCCCCACCCACACTCATTCATCTCCCCCAGTTCTGAAGGTCTGAACAGGGCCAGCTTAACAAAGCTACCACCAAAATTACCCTCTCCTCTTGAAGAGAGCCATGCCCAGCTCTGTTGCCAATCTCTCCCCGATCAGATGCTATTCTGCTGGATGACAACGTTGTCAATGGTGCTTTCGCTTCCTCCAGAACATCAGCTTTTATATCCCTGCTGATTTTCTTTTGACCGCATTCAAAGTACAGGCTTTTATGTCTCCGGTGAAAAGGCTTTCAGAGAAAGCATCGTCGCACAAAGATGTCATTGATGTACGATTTGGGTTTTTCCTGCTGGATAGACATGCATGGCAATGTGATTTCCCCCCACAGAGGACAGCTTTCTGTTCACTGTTCAGTTCTTAGCTCCTGTTCCCCCTCCTCTTCCTCAGATGACCCAGGGGACTCCACTTGTGTCTTCGCCTCACCTTTCCATTCTTTCAGTTTCCTGCCTTGTGTTTTGGGCATGGGCTTGAAGCCCAGTGAAGCCATCTAGCAACTTTCTACCAATTTGGATTTCTTTCAAGTTTACTCCCTTCCCTCTTAGTAAAGATGTCAAATAATTGAAAGGAGGAGTCATCCAGGGCTGCTTCTCAGGCTGGGATTTTTCAGACATGGGATTGTCCCTATGTCTGAAATAAAGGAGGAAAAAATG
>NW_015225984.1:0-865 GCF_001447785.1 Gekko japonicus | reverse complement strand
TTGTTCAAGCTACTTCCATGTAAATAATGTATGATGTTTCCTTCTTCTTTTTTAAGGTAAACGACCTAAGAAGCCACTTGAGAAAAAGTCTGGGAACCAAGGTAGGAGACTGTAGAGCCATGCCAAGCAAAACAAATCCCCAGTGTTCATTTACCCTTAAGTTAATCTAACTATCTTGGGTGTTTACAGACTGTAAAGCGGATATTGCTTTTCTGATTGATGGAAGCTACAATATTGGTCAGCGTAGATTTAATTTGCAGAAGAACTTTGTTGGGAAACTAGCGGTGATGCTGGGAGTTGGATCTGAAGGACCACATGTGGGAGTTGTACAAGCCAGGTACCAGAAATATGTCCTATTTGGCACATCATTCCTTCTTGGGTGCTAGAGCTTATACTGTTGTGCTTAGGGTGTGATGCAAGTAACAAAGATATGATTATTGTAGTCAACATATTCAAAGAGCTCTTAAACACTGTTATAATTCATATCACATTCAGTGCCCAACAGTGTCCTACCCACTGAAGACTGAATGAAATCCAGGAAGTACATCAGAAAAACACCATCAAGTAACTGCAAATAAAGTGCACAGATGGTGGGATAGTTATCCATTATCCAGAGTTAGCTAGGGGGTGGCAAGGGGGACAAGGCAGGTGGCAGGATTACAGAGAGATGATGTGCAGATGGAGTGTAAAGTTAGCTGTTGCAGGTGGGGACAAAAGATTATAGTCATTCGAGAAAACAGGTAGTTGTGCTCATTATTGAAGCCCTGCATCCTGTGACGACTGCACAGTCTGCCACATCTTGTTTTGTTTTCTGGTATTTCTCAGACATTGGTCACACATTCTCCAAGCTCTTTTACACAGCTGG
>NW_015225983.1:0-865 GCF_001447785.1 Gekko japonicus | reverse complement strand
CCAGGGCAAAAAACATGCAAGGATACACTGGGAAATACATAGCTGTTTTTTTGTGATGTGAGGTAAGGACAAACAACAAGAGAGTTTTCAGCATCTATTGAAATCGTAGAACAGGTACAAATATATTTAAAATGATGAGCTAGACTTACCTTTTCTTCCATGATGCATGATTTTAGCATGAGAACTACTATATAATTTCCAAAAACTTCTGAACAGGCAAGGCAAACATTAAACCTAGAAAAGTTTCACTTAAAATAATTTGCAGCGACTTCTAAACTATTATTAGGCTCTCAAGAAATAGTTTATACTGCCAGTTTGGGTTGGGTTATGTGCCAAGAAAGCAGAACACTCTTCTTAATCACTACCTCTGCTTGAGGTTTGTGTGTACATACGCCAGAAGAAAAAGAGAAAGAGCCCATTCTACACACCCTCCTTTTGGCAGATTTTTTTTCTTTTCCACTGAAAATCTGAAAATCAGCATGTTTCAGCTCCATACGAGACAGTGATTACCAATTCATCTCAATTTTGACTAAGGAGGAGATGGAAGATAAATTACCTGTAAGTAGTCAGACTGGATAGCAGTTTGCAGGTGATCTTTGTAGAGCTCATAAAAGACGTCTGAGGTCATGACCTGGGTAAACTCCTCACAGAGGAAATGGAGTGCTTGGCGGTGTACCCACTTGGAGCCGTATGGCTGAGAACTCCACTTGAGGATGGCAATTAAGGTGTCTAGAGAGATGCTCTCAGCAATAATATCCTCACAACCTACAAAGAAGCAGAACACTACTCATTAATGTTCAGCTCTTCTGGAATCGACGCAGAAGACGTAGTTTTGCAGAGATCTACGCGGAAGATTAGAAATGGA
>NW_015225982.1:0-865 GCF_001447785.1 Gekko japonicus | reverse complement strand
TTTGTGCATGGTGTTCATTTTACTCCTGCCCCACCTGGAGGCTGACAACCCTAGATAACATCCAGTTCTACTCAAAGCCAACATCCATTGAAAGGTTCAGGAAAATGCACACTGTCCGTACACATAACTAAATGGCTACATTTTATGGCATTTACTTCAAATTAAAATGGCACTTCCCTTGTTATGTGCTGCACTGAACCATATCAAGACGTTATAGGAAGGTGCAGGTAGTTGCCAGGGAAAGGAGAAACTCGTCCTTCACTTAATTCAGCACTGGCCTTTTTGGTGTTTAGTGCCACATATGCACATCCCAAAAACCTACATTTTGACCTTTTCACTCCTTTATAGTAAGTCCCAGTTGTTACCAGAAATCTGGGTAAATATTTCAGTTAACCCTGAATTATCTGGTTAGCATCATTAAGAATAATATCCTTCAGAGAAACAAATAGTCTCACTTCCTGGAAACATGGACTAATGATACTGAGAGAGTTAATATAGCAATTCCTTATGTTTTAGGGTGGTTCGGGGTTGGAGTTTTATGCAGGAGGAAATCACAGCAATGATCTGTCTCATTATCCTGCTTTTGGACCTAGAACAGAATTAGCCACTATCAATTTTCTATATAGCTTTCCTTCAGGAAGAACATGTCTTCTTGATACGGGATTACATTTGAGAACATCTGCCATAGCTGACGGATGGCACTGATCTAAGACCTAGAAGGGTATAATTCTGCTTAGGAAGGCACTTTTACTTTTCTAAGAACTTATTCTCCATCAGTTGTGTGTGTGTAAAGTGTCTTCAAGTCAAGTGTCTTCAAGTCAAGTGTAAAGTGTCTTCAAGCTGATTTATGGCAACCCCACAGGGT
>NW_015225981.1:0-865 GCF_001447785.1 Gekko japonicus | reverse complement strand
AGCGGCTCACGTTGTTCGCCTCTCCTCCAATTTATCCTCAGAACAACTCTGCGCGGCAGGTTAGGCTGAGAGCATGACAGGCTGGAGGCCATCCCGCGAGCGGCCATGACACAGTGGCGATTTGGATCTCCCATATTCTAATCGGACCCTCTAACCACTACACCACCCTGGCTTCGCCTGCAGCAGCCCTAATGCTGGCTACTAGCCCACAAATACTCTTGGTAACTCCTTTAGTCTTTACGGTGCCAAAAGGCTTCTTTGCTGAAATAAAGGTCGTCTGTCTAAATCATTTCGTGGTGCCCTAATTCTCCTTGTGAGGGACTGCCCTGAGAAATGAGACGCCCTGTCCGATAAAAGAAGTATGAGGGGGGACATGAGCAGCTGCCTGTGGGCAGACCACTCAGTGAGCCACTTGCTTTTGCCCACATGATTAATAGCTCTTCACACAGCTGCTAACGGAAATGGGGAGAGAAATGGCCAAGCACTGCTTGGCTAGAAGAGGAAGGGGCCGGATGCCAAGACCCGGGCGTCGGGGGCTGATGGCAGCTGGGAACGCCTTGCCAATGCAAGGAGGAGGGCAGAAACAATGGCCTGATGTTTCATTTGCTCCTCCGCACGCTGCTGCCACTCTTTATACAAACTGCAGTGCCACCATTCATGTGTGTGTCAGGCCTTCCATTGACCAGGCTGCTCAGACTCATGCATCTTTTCCCCGGGCAACTGTGATGGAAATTTAACACAGTTACCCATTTCAGGATAAACAAGCCAAAGAATCGGTGTGTTGGGTAATTTTATTCATTCATACCTACATACATAGATACCCCACTGTTCTCCCCAGTGGAGACGAAAAGCAGCTTACAACAAT
>NW_015225980.1:0-865 GCF_001447785.1 Gekko japonicus | reverse complement strand
CTGTGGACCTAAACCTTCGTAAGGTACTAAACCAAACACGTTGGGGTTTCTGTAAATTAACAGTTGCCATTGCCAAACATGTAATCTTGTCAAAATAATCAGGTTTGTCTAACAAGACATTATTTTATATAAAAAGCATGCTGAACTATATTAGTCATTTCTGTTCTTCAGTTCCTCAACTGCAAAAGGGTACATTTCCCATCACTTTACCTTGGTTCTTTATAAACTTAAAGTGCCATATGATCTGCCAGGACTATTTCACTCCCCCAGTCTTTTTTGTTAACAACAATAATGGAACCAGCAATTTACTACCAGCTTTCTAGATTTTTTCTTGCCTGTTGACAGGGTGTGTGTGTGTTAAAAGGTAAAGACTTTCCTTCAACCAGCTCCTTTGCAACTGTAAGCTATTTTTCTTTGAGCATATGCATGTACAGTTGGAAGTAAATCCCACTGCAAGCAGGGGGGGTTACTTCTGAGTAAACATGGTTGGAATAAGACTTGTTTATTTATATTAGTGCATACCTAGTGAGCCCTTCTTATTTTCCCCTATAGACAAAACAGGGCTGTACTGTCATCTACCATTGTGTCTTCCCTGGCTAAAGCTCTCCCCCCAACCCCCTCCAGGGGAGGTGGCGGGAGACACACAATGCCAGGCTTAAGCTGACCCCCTCTCCGTGTGTTTGTCCGTCCTATAGGTATCTGGGCTGCTTGTACATTCCCCTCCCCTCTTTCAGAGGCCTACACAGGAGGTCGGGAAGAACCTGACCTGTGGTTGCCAGGCAACCAAAACGTGCCTCTTCCCATCCCTTTGCCTGAACTGACCTGACCAGTGGCACTGAGAGGCCCTAAATTCCCCACAGGCCTC
>NW_015225979.1:0-865 GCF_001447785.1 Gekko japonicus | reverse complement strand
GGAACAAGTTTTCTACAGAAAGAAAGAGAGGGATCATTGCAGAGATTTGCATAGTAGAATGTTGCCTTGCTGGCTACCTATAATCCTTTTGAGGTATCAACAGGTAATTTGGTAAAGCTTATCCACTAGGCACTGTACACTTGAATTTTAAAAGGGTTTGACAAGACTGTGTAGGTTCAAGGGTTTAAACCTAATCTGAAGAATATTTGGAAGCTTAAAATTTACTTAAGCATATTTAAGTTTAACTGTCAACTATTGTCATTGTGTGAGTGCTTGGTAGTTGAATAGTGCAGATCAACTCTCATCTTTCTGAGCTATCATTGAAGCCTGCTTAAGTGATGATACGGCTTGTTACTCATTTAGCACCATCAATCTGCTTGAATCTGAATGCAAAAATGATGCAGTTCTCTCTCAGCGTATCAGTTGGTCCTATCACCACAGCTGCACAAATTGGCTGTTAATCTTCTGCAGCCTTCTTTATACAAGCCAACAGACTTATCACAAACATTGTACAACTATGAAAATAGGCTTTTAGGAAACTTGAGGGCTTTTATTTATTTACAGTGCTTTCCTGTTCTGCTAGATATGCTGTTCCAGATGTGCCTTTTGTGGCCATCTCTGGCTGATAATATTGGTGGCTACATCGGATACAAATATTTGTATAAGTATGTAATAGATAGACAATGAACGTGATAAAGTAGTAGACTTGCCAGCAGTGAGTGGTGTTCTGAGTTTAAGAATAACTTCATCACACTGAGTTGCTTACAGAGGAGAGGGCAAAGGAACAGAGAAAGAAGAACCTCTCTGTTCGTGACATGATCTTAAATTATCATATGTATTAGGAGTAAGGCCCATTGTGGGAAGA
>NW_015225978.1:0-865 GCF_001447785.1 Gekko japonicus | reverse complement strand
ATTAATGCTTTTAAAAAGTAGACAGCATTCATGGAATGCTGCAATCATGGAACAGTAGACAGCATTCATGGAAAGATATTCCTTTTGGGGGACAGCTACCCTGCCCAGGCTTCCACAAGTTGTCTATATCATGTATCCATTTTCAGTTTGTATCCTTTTAACTGCATTTTTTTAAAAAGCAGGAATAACCTTGCAGGAGAGACATCTCTCTGATTAGTACATCAAACAGAAAGCCTAGTGATCATTTAGAAAATATAAGTAATCTGTTGCAGAGAAAGTGTGGTGTATTAGAGGACTCCTTAATCTAGCACAGGAGGACATAAGGAGGACAAATGGCTAAACCTTGAAAAACTCAAATTAGAAATAGAGCATAAAATAGTGATGGTGCTGGTGATTTACTTTTGCAACAGACTATCAAGGGAACTGGCACTGGACTCTTTATCACTTGCAGTCTTCCAGCTGAGGCTGGGATCAGTGCAAATGAAATACACCAGCCAAATAAGACTTAATGGGCTACATATACAATAAAATTGCATCAGAAAGACATAACAGTGGACTAGAAGATCAGGAGGTCAAATAAAGGAGATCTTACTGAATTCTTCTGTTATTCTGCAGTTGGGAGATGTGTCCACAGGATTTCAGCTGCACACTTTTCTGGGAGTAAACCCCATAAAATAAAATGGGAATTTTCCTGAGTATTCCTGTTTAGAATTGCTCCCTTAGCTAAGGTTCCTTACTTACATAAGTGCTGTCAAGTTGCAAGAGACTTATGGGCACTCCAGCTAGGGGTTTCAAGGCAAATGAGAAACAGGGTGGTTTGTAGTTCGCGTCTTCTGCAGAGTCTTCCTTGGGCGGTCTACCATCC
>NW_015225977.1:0-865 GCF_001447785.1 Gekko japonicus | reverse complement strand
CACGCTCTTTAAATCTGCAAGGGTATCGCAACGATATCGCCACAAATTGCCTATCTGACCACAGCCTAGGACACCTTTTCCAAATAAGCACTGTGGGCCATGACTGTGCCATTTCTATGTTTTGTATTAGCTCATTTCCAATAATAAAAGTAGAGCAGCTAGAAGAGGGAGAAGGGCCAGGAAGAAAAGCAGCCTCCTACATAACGGTGAGTAAATTAGTTCTGCAATTCTATAAATGTATTCCCAAGAAGTACCTTTACACTGTATGGCAAGATGCTTCCACACTAGCTGTTTAGCCCAGAATGTCCATGATTCAGTAAAAGAAGAAACGAACATGAAGTTGTTGGCAACCTATTACATCCCAGTGGTTTCCCTGTTGTCCTCCTATCTTTTTTCAATCCAGATTTGTGGCATTTCAAAGGACACCTGCAACTGCAGACTGTGGTTGTCAGCTGTGGACAATCAAAGCATTACTGAGCTTTCTCAGAGCTTCTGTGCTTTCCTTCTACTCCCAGCTGAATTACTACTTCCTGTTCTCTTCCATGGCAGGCCACAATATTCATGAATAAATTTTTATCGGTCAGCTGTTCATTTTGGAGGGGGAGCAGGATTAAGCCACAGTCATCAACATTTTAATGTTGAAGGTCATTATATTGCTATTATAATGATACAATATAAAATACTGCTATTATACTGCTCGAAGCATCCTTCCCTCTTTGCCTCCAGGTCCACCCTTCCCAGGGAGGACTGTAGGGGCCGAGGGGACTCACCACCGTGCCGACACAGCCAAGAGTTCACTCTTCTGTCGTCGCCTCTGCACGTCTCTCGCGGCAAGGAGACGGATGGTTCTGCCCACTGGGCTGCA
>NW_015225976.1:0-865 GCF_001447785.1 Gekko japonicus | reverse complement strand
ATGTTCAAAGCTCCTCAAGGTATGGTAGATGTCTGTAATTAGGCTTTCCTAGTACTTCTTCTTGTATTAATTAGATGAGTGAATAGTAGGAGCTTACATTTCTAATCTTTCAGTATACAGTGATGTGCCATGATTAAATATTTTACATTCAATATTGTCATTTGAGAGAGAGAGTACTACACAGTTTTATTTTGTTACAGTCTTCAGCAGCCTGCTGCTTTGGTTTGAAGATACAACAATAAACTATCCTTCTCTATTGCCTTTTTAGTCTCTTTTGTCTCAGTTGGAGACAGCCTCATCACACAATAATACTGGGGTTATGTAAGAGGTCAGCTTATTCACCTTTGTCAGATAGGAAGTATGGGTAATCAATTTACTGTTAAGGAAGATAATTACTAGATTGGATATCCAGCTGAAACAAGTGTTTGAATTATCCACAGACAATTCTTTTCTACAGCTCATTCATCACCTGTCCAAGTGTACATATAATTTCTGTGATAAATTACAAAAGTGTGGGCTGTGACCTTGTTGTATATCCAGACAGTACCAGTTAATACTGATACAGCAAGACTGAGGAACTAAACTGTACAGATGCTATACATCCAGAAGGCTCAGCAGAGACATGACACATTGGATAAACTAAACCTTTAGTTGGAAAGTAAGATTTTCAAACCCACAATTGAGTCAAATATGATTTTACAATTTGATTTAATTTTAATTTTAATTTTTTTGAATACATTAGCACTATTAGTTTTTGGAAATTCTGTATTGAGGAAAAATTTCTATTAGTGCATGCACCCACAAGTTTTCTTGCACTGGTATAGCTTATTCGAATAATAGAATCATAGCATCACAGAGATGGAAG
>NW_015225975.1:0-865 GCF_001447785.1 Gekko japonicus | reverse complement strand
TGCAATGTTACTGTTTTGAGGGGAATGGGTGGGGCAACGTCACTTCCCATTCCCAGAATGTCCCCCCATCTCTCCACTGGCAGGTGAAAGGGACCTGGGAACCCTAGTAGGCAGGGCCAGTTCCAGGTTTTGGGGGCCTCCGGGCAGAGAGTTTGGAGGTCCCCCCTCCCCTCCTATGTTAATCCCAAGCCTTCCTCTCCCATCATCCTTCTTTCCCACCCAACCCACATGACTCCCAGTTGCCTGTGTATCCTTCCCCTCCCCATTTGCAATCCCTCCCATTGCCAATGCCCACAGCTTCACTGCCTGCAGCTCTGTGGCTTTAACAATGAAGGAGGGGTGGTGGAGTGCTAGTAGTGGGCCCTGCCATAATGGGCCCTGGCAACTGCCCCACCTCTGCATAATCCTGACACTGCCCCTGCTAGTAGGAGAGTGTGTTCACTGGATTTGGCTATTGTAAAGCACTTTTACCAGATGCTGTATAGTGAGTTATCAAAGTAATGGGACTGCCCCAAAGCAGTTATAATACTGGTTTGCTTAGGGGATAGTTCACTGAAACTTATTTTGTACCACACTTAGGACTGCTTCCCATTGCCTTCGCACTTGAGTGTCACCTTCAGGTGTGCATTTTGCCAGCACATGGCATTGAGGATTGCAAATAAATTTTTGCCACCACATCATATTGATTGACTGAATTACTTCACTTACAGTCTGTCTTTCTCACTGGTACCAAAGGGGGATCACACAGCATGAGACAATTAAATCAACAGAAATGGGGCATCCAATAAACAATGCAATATGGTTTGACTTGCAGAAACCTGAAAACAGATTCCACGGACCACACTGAAACAAAGCATTAGCATGA
>NW_015225974.1:0-865 GCF_001447785.1 Gekko japonicus | reverse complement strand
CAGGGCCAACCCCGCTTAGCTTCCAAGGTATGTTGAAATCAAGCTAGCCTGAGCTATCAAGATCAGGGCCTACACACAGCCATATAAAATCATAATCCGTATACTTTAAAACAAAATCACATTCCCCGTACTTTCACTGACTCCACATTGCTTCCACACCTATGTTTATTGTCCATTAATATGCAAATTTGCATTCATTACCTTTAATATCACAGCAAGGTTTTGCAAAGGATAATATAATTCCAGTGATAGAAGTCAAACAAATAGCAAATGGATTACTTTTTTCATGGGGAATATAAATTGACTTGACCAAGAAAGAAATAGATAACTGGGCCCGTGCACAGACAGCAAAGTAGAAACAATTTGCCGTGCCACGTCCAGTAGATTTCCAAATCTTTTTACTCTTACTCTTTCCAAATAGGTTTTCACTAAATATTAGAATTAGGTTCCTGATGTGCATTAGCAGTTGTTAATAAAAGGCAAGCTTTCCCTGGGGTTTGTCAGCTCAGTGTTTCAAAGCTCATTTTTACAAGCAGGCCAGTTTTGTGTTTAAATAGTAGATGTTAACACAAGCTCTGTAGTCAAATGAATAAAAGGACTGGATTCTTTGTTTTGCTTTTTTAATGTTACAATGTTTTCCAATGAGCTTCAGAGAGCTTTGTTTCCTATCTTCCCTCCCAAAAATGTAACTTTAACAATAAAGAACCACAAGTAAGGCTGCACTCTTTTGGCATTTTTACTTGTCTCTTTGAACCGTGATGTGGTTGGCAGTGAATTATTTAACATACTTCTGTGGTCCCAGAGGGTTGATCATCAGCAGTTTTCAGTGCCAGCTCCCAAAAGTTGCTGTTTGTGGCCATACACA
>NW_015225973.1:0-865 GCF_001447785.1 Gekko japonicus | reverse complement strand
CGATTATGGCTGGAAAGATCAAGCCACTGCTGTGTGTTCCCTAAGATCTTTATGTACATGTATTTTCTTACCCATATCAATGTGAAATTAATGATGCATTATGAAACTCTTTATGGATTATACGAATGTAGCAGAAGCAAACAGAACTGTTTGAAAATCAACATTATGCAAGAATCTCCGGCTTGCATGTTTTCCTTCCTTCAGTCCAATGAATCGTCAAAGTGACAACTGCATAAGACGTGGTGTTATTTGTCAGTACATGTTGCCCCTTTTGTTTAACCTGAAATGCTTCAATTTCCCTTGCTCACTTCTTCTTTATACATTAGGTTCTGTTACTGAAGTAAAAACAGATATCTATGTCACCAGTTTTGGACCTGTTTCTGATGTAGAGATGGTACGTATTTTCTGACTACTATTGTTTTTGCGGGGTTGAGAGGAGGGGAACATGAACTCCAGTAGAGAGTCATGCCTAATTCGAATGCCTTTGTGCACTGCTGTCAATCATGCAAAGTAGGGAAGATTAGCAGCAGCTTAATTTCCAGGCTATTTTTAGATGCAGCAGCCCCGGATTCTGTTCCTCCCATGCACGCTGGATTTAGACCAATGTAACACATTTGCTTGCGGCAGATCGACACCGGCTTTGGATGCATAAACTACCCAATATGGAATCTTCACAAGACAAAATACCAAAAAAACCCAAAACCAAAACCGGTGAGACTAGGTGCCATGGGTACCTGGGTCAGGGCCTGTGTTCAGGCCCCTTTGTCCCAAACAAATTCTGCAACAAAACACCAGATACTGTTACCTGCATAAATTATGCAAATCAAGCACGCTTGCTTGATTTCTGTCATTTCACATCATTTAT
>NW_015225972.1:0-865 GCF_001447785.1 Gekko japonicus | reverse complement strand
CGATTCTGGCATTAACCTTCTGTGATGTTTTAGTTTGTATTATTGCTACTGTCATTTTCAGTAGGGGACTAAGGGTCATCCAGCTAGAGTTGAATAATAAATGGTAGTAGAGCTGATGGAACATACCTTATTGTTGCTTCTCCTCTAAGGATATTCAAAAATTACTGTCAAGCTGCTCTCGCCAGGCAACTACATCCTCTTGGAACATTAAACAGAATGAGCAAAAGGCTGAAACGCAAACACTCTCGTGACAAATGACTGGGATCTTACAGCTGAACTGCTGTACATTTGTGCACAATTTGTTCTGCTTTTGAATGGCAACTGAAGTGCAAATGCCATTAAAATTATTTTTCTAAAAAATAGCAGATAAAGACGATTGCATATTAACACTATTACTGGGTGTCTTGAATGTGGCATTACTGCTGCATATGGCACTAGATACATTTCTCTGCTGAAATAAATCTGGACCCTTTTCGCAGATAACTGTTTTTCAAAATGACGGCTGTTAAGGATTTGCTCTTTTCTGGGACCCCTTATATGCAGTGTTCCCTCTAAAATGAGCTCGCATGCTCTCACCTAGGCTTTTTCAGCTTTCAGCACACTGATTTTTCCTTCAGCACACAGGGTGATGAAATTTGCCCCCCTCCATTGTGGCACGGCGGCTACAGACAAAGCAGCAGCAGCTCAGCTGCTGGGCTGGAGCCTGGTGCAGCTGTACATGTTGGGCCTGCAGCCTTGAGAGAGCTCCAGAAGCCAGCTCTTGTGCTGTCTTTCTAGGAGGACATGGTCACTTCCTCCTGTGGAAGCTTTTCAGAGTTTGTCTCCCAGCACACGTTAGGGAAGTTGAAGTAACCCATAACTACCA
>NW_015225971.1:0-865 GCF_001447785.1 Gekko japonicus | reverse complement strand
AATAGTACAAAGTAATCAGTACACAGCTGTACCCCAGCCTGATAAGCTTGGAACTAATTTTGTTGCTGTCATTATTGATTCCTTTTTCTATCCTACATCATTTTCTGTCATTTGTACAACATTTCAATGGTATTTATAGTGCCATTTATACATTAAACACCATTCATATGCAATTAATGCAAAAATAACATGAAAATGCATTCCTTTTCATCTGGATGTAAGCATAAGGAAATTCATTCATGGCCTTTGGGGACCTGGATCCTTCTGTACCCATGCTTTCTATAACTCAAATAAGGCATGGGACCTTATTGGATGGGAAGTTAATTGCCCAGCATATGGGGCATGGTCATGTGAGATCCTTAAAAGGGGCTTCCTGTCTTCTCCACAGAGGCCTTTCTGTGTGTTGTTGACCCACCTTTTCCCTGGGGCAACATAAGACTAGCTGTTTGCTAAGGGCCCGTGCAGGAATTTGGGGGTTTCCTATGGTTGGGTTTTTATTCATTTTGTCTCAGTAGAGATAAGATGAATAGTTCAGGTCCTATGACTGGTTAGGTGAGTGATAAGGAATGGCAGGATTAGGGTGAGTTGCTCAAGACATGTAGGGTGAATTAACAAGCACCCTGAGCCATCATTCATTGATGGATGTCCTTTTTTGTAACAAATCATTATTTGTCCCACAGCAGGCTGGGTTTAGAATAGTGCACCTCTGGTCCTGAGAAAACCCTTAATGGCTGTGAGGTATTCCAGTGGAAGGGAGTGAAGTTGGCATCAAGTGGCACAGATCAAGGTGCTTGGCCATATTTGAATTCAGAGTGGAGCTGCCTAAGTGATGGTAGCCATGATTTTTTTTGGTCAAGTCACGGCT
>NW_015225970.1:0-865 GCF_001447785.1 Gekko japonicus | reverse complement strand
TTCAGCATCTTAACCACTTGAGTATAGATATGACACAGCAACAAAGCAGAGTTTGCCATCAAGTACACATTCAAATAGGATCCATTGCCAATCATGCCTCTCTGAAGAAAACTGGCATCTTGCATGCACACTTGTTATATTCAGGTGCACACTTAAAAGAAAAATCTTGTTTGCATTGAAGAAAATAATATAGAAAAAGAGCTCTTGTACAAAGATCAAAGAAAGATTATGTTTCATGAAGCTTTTCTTCTTTCACTGTGACCAAGGCTGAAGTCCTAAACACAGTGATGTGAAAGCAGGAAGCACGTTCCTTTGAAATCAATTAGACCTACTTCCACATAACATTATTGAGTATGAATAAGGAACTAAAACTTTTATCACAAGAAAAGAAAGCAGGAGTCCAGTGGCAGACTAGCCTAGCTACCCATCTGGAAACTTTATCACGTGGGTTTCATTACCTGTGGTTTTCTGAGGCCCAGTAGTTTTCCTAAGACAAGGAAGGGATAGAAATGTGAGAGAAAACTTAAGAGGATAGCCTCGAATTAGGAGTCACACAACATGAGCACATATCAGAATTAGATTGATTTTTATTTTGGGGAAAAAAGATAAAAGCGATTCCTGAGTTTCTTCAAGGGCAAGTACATCTTTCAAGGGGGGAGGCATCTTTTTTTGCATAATAATCGGAAAAGGAATTTCACAGGTTTTCCCAGTAGCCTTTCTCTTTGGATAGCTTAACGCTGATTTTTAAATTCGGGTACCGAGAGGGGAGAATCCAAAATGCAAAGTTTTGGACAAAGAATTTGGCATCCAGATGATTCTATAATATTACACCCTATGACTCCCTTCACCTACGTCTTCCTCTGAC
>NW_015225969.1:0-865 GCF_001447785.1 Gekko japonicus | reverse complement strand
ACCTCTCCTGGTATACCCCCTGAAGAACACTACACTCAGATGATCAACATCTAATGGAAGTCCCTGGCCCAAAGAGCGTCTGGCTGTCCTCAATAGAGCAGTCTGTATTACAATGGGGTGGGAGCTCATCCACTTCTTCCTCCCCAAACACCCGGGCCAAGTCCCTGTACTCCACCGGGATTGAGTCAAACTCCTCTTTGGCTAGGCATGTCTGTTCCGGGAGGGCAGCGGGTGCTTCTCCCCACTCAGCATTCCACGCATGTCCATCACACTTCGGATCGGGGAAATTCAGCCCCCCCGCACTCCACTGGATATAGGGATCATAAGCCAGGGGTTGCCCAACACCATGAAGAATCAGGCCATTGGGTCGATAACAAAAGCCCTTTGTTCCCAGTGGGGCCCCGTCCCCATAACCACCGGTACTGTTCGGTACTTGCACGCCTCTTTCATGGCAGAGCCATCCATCTGAGCAAAAATTAGAGGCTTGGGAAGGGTTTGTTCTGGGACCCCCAACCCTGTGACTATAGCTGAGCTCATTAAGTCTCTAGCACACCTGGAGCCTACTGAAGCCCTCAACCCTCACTTGGGTCCCCATCTCGGGGTTCATAACAGACACAGTCACAGAGGAGGGGTATTGCTCACCAAATGCGGCGCTAGTCGCTTTCGGACCGGTTGGTTTGCGCACTTTACAGCAGGTCCCACCCTTTTCCTGCTGGCTGGTTGACTTCTTCTCCACTTGATGAAGCTCCGTTGGGGCCTTCCCTCCATGTCAGCCTGGAGGGCTCTCGATGACTTGCTGTGCAATGCCCCTTGCTTTGCTGGGGCCCCCAAACCATGCCGCTCTGGAGGTCTTTCCCCTCCAGGG
>NW_015225968.1:0-866 GCF_001447785.1 Gekko japonicus | reverse complement strand
CAAGATACTGTCATCTGACTCTGAACAGTTGTTTTTCTTGATTCCACCAGGCCATATTTAAGATGATCCCCCCAGAAGAGCAGAAGAGCCTGCCCGAAGATGAAAATACCCCTCAGAAACGGGCCGACAAGCTGTGGACATATTTCAAGAAGGGAGACTCTGGTAATTGCTCCCCCCACCCATCTTGACAACACACCCTCCTATGTGTCTCCTCACATTTCCTTTAATGCTTTTCTCACTGAAGCCGTTAAGTAAAAATGGCATCTGGCCCCTATAAACACACTAAACTAGCAGAGAGCTGGACTGGCCCCCTCAGCCTTCTCATCCCAGGCTCTGATCAGAAGCCAAGCACGTAAGGGAGATCTTCAAAGACTACTGTGTTGGCAAACTGGAAGGCCATTTTAGAAGAAAGGTCGGCTCAGCTGTGTCACTATGTATTGGTTCAGCCTTGATCGGCATTAGGAGGGTAGGCTCTTGAGTCACACAGAACTCTTCCACCAGGCGGAAGTGGGGCTTCACTTGCTCAAAAGCTCTGTTACGAGCTTGCCTATTCTTCCGCCTATTGACCCAACGGAGGAAAAAATCTCTTGCATAATGTATTGGGTCTGAGTGCACAGCAACAAGTAGCTACTATATTGATGCATTCTCAATTAGGTGCCACCCTTCTTTGAACAAATGAGTTCCAGAAGGCACACTCAGATGGGGTTCCCCTACTTTCCCCTTCCCAACAGCTTTGTGAGGTAGGTTCAACTGACAGGAAATGACTGGCCTAAGGTCACCCAAACAAGGCTCACAGCCCTAGTGGGGATCGAAACCCAGTCTCACCGGCAAAAGTTCAGTCCCAGGGCTCTTTTTGTAGAAAAAGC
>NW_015225967.1:0-865 GCF_001447785.1 Gekko japonicus | reverse complement strand
AGGCTCCTGGAGAGGTAGCACAAATATGTCCTTATATGAATAATAAACAAAACAGGACATGGGCAGAACTGCAAGGAGGTCTGCTTGGATATTGCCCTTCCCGTATTGCTTTGGGATGGGAACCCCATGGAGAACGTTAGGGTTCTATCGCCAGACAATGAAACTCTGTCCAAAAGAACGCCTGATTTAGTTACTACGTAAGTGAGTTTGGATTCTGTGTCTAGAGGAGAGACATAACGTAAAACAGTTTGTTCTCAGCAATCACTCAAAATCACCTGCTTTTGTAAAGAGAATCTGGTTCTATTTTCATGGAACAGCAACCTAAGGCTTGGCTTTACAGAAGCAAGAGTCCCGCTCTCCTCTCCCCTTGGGGACTCTGGTTTCCTCCCTTTCGAGGCAAACCGCAGCCTGCCATTTCCTTTCTGCGTCACTTCCAAACTTGAGCTGGAAATGATAAGTCAAACCACGCCTCATAAATCTGGCCTGGAGTGCAAGTGCAAACTACAGTTTACCGTTTCAGATACAACAGCAAACTGTGGTTTTCTGAAAAGCAAGAAATGAGGGAGAAAAATCACGATAGTGTGAGAGCCTCTCATATGACTCCACACCACGATTAGGCATCACGTGGGAACCAAGACAACACTTCAGGCTGTGTTCAGGCAACACCTTCTGAGAGACACAGGGGTGGCCTTGATTAATTATCTTTGCCCAGTGTGCCCAGATTCCTTCTTTACCAGAAGGGGGGCACCTTATTAAGGTCTCCGGCCCCAGTGTTCTTGTTTTCTATACAATGGTAAGAGTGACACCAACTGAAGTTCAATGATTTTAAGTCTAATTGATTCCAGCAGGAGAGTTAAATGCATGC
>NW_015225966.1:0-865 GCF_001447785.1 Gekko japonicus | reverse complement strand
GGTTTGGAATAAATCCCATTTGGTCATTGTGTATATACCATGGGATGATATGTTTTAATCTGGCAGTTAGAATTTGCATGAAAATTTTGTAGTCCACATTCAAAAGGGATATCGGCCTATACACCTTAGGATCTGTTGAGTCTTTATTTATTTTTTTGGCAGTAGAATCACGTTAGCTTCTCTCCAAGATCTGGGGACTTCTCCTTCTTGTAAGATGTTGTTAAACAGGATAGCCAATGGTTTGACAATCTGAGGGGCAAGCACTTTGTAATATTCCAGACCGAATCCATCTAGACCAGGAGCCTTGTTGCATTTCAGGGCCTTTATAGCTGTCTCTACCTCTTTTTCAGTGATTGGTAGATCAAGGAATTCTTTGTGATCTGTAGTTAAGGGCTTCAAGTCTGATCTTGATTGTAAGTACTTGCATATTTCAGATTCTTTAGGAGAGGAGGAACTGTATAGGTTTGTATAAAATTCTTCCATTATTCTTACAATCCGGGAGGTGTTGGAATGTATATTGCCTTTACTGTCTCTAATGGAAGTGATATATCTTTTGGATTGTTGTTGTTTAATTTTCCAGGCTAGGGCTTTGAGTGCTTTAGGCCCTTTAGTAGTCAAGTTTTTCTTGTATGAAAGAGAAGAATGTGCTTGGGATGCTGTTTCAAGACACTCCAATTGTTTACGCAATTGAAGAAGACGGGCATATATTTTGGAGTTGCAGGTTTGTTTATGTTTACGTTCCAGTTCAGCAATATTGGTCAGGAGTTCCATTTTGATTGGTTCTCTTTTCTTTTTCCAGGCCACGAAGAGAGCAATACATTTACCACGAAGCACCGCCTTTGATGCGTCCCATACCCCTTGTGGC
>NW_015225965.1:0-865 GCF_001447785.1 Gekko japonicus | reverse complement strand
ACCAGCTGAGCAAATGTTAAAGGATTCTACAGCCAAGCACAGAGGATCCATGAGTAAAGATGAAGTTGAGTAAATCTATACTAGTGACTCTTCAAATGCAGCAGTGCATGGTTCACTGGAAGTCACAGTGATAGCAGTGGGTGGAAGGTGCATCTGTGGAAATGGAAGGCCAAGGGTAGCTTGTTTGAGAGAGATCAGACTGGATACTTGAGAATGGAGGTTCTGTGGCACAGTTGGAGAAAGGAATCACACTTGAATTAATCAGTCAGAGTACCCAAGTGTCTGCGACATTATGCTTTACATAGAAGAAACAGGTGGATAGAGGCATTTCCTCCTTTTGGGTTGCAGTCAGTGACAACTGAGTTTTATTGTAATGTTACAACTTTGTTAAGACTTGGGTGCAATGACCCAAATTCAGTAAACAAGAGGGGCCAACGACCAATTGTAGACATTTGTTCCAAAGGCTTTATATAGCTTTGGTAGGGTGGGGCAGTACCAGCAATAATCTCTTCATGGAGCACCCTAAAGACCTTTCATAGTAGGCTGAGATGCCCTGCTTTTGCAGAGCTCTGTGGTGTGTTTCCCCCCTCCCAATTTTGAAGGGGTTTGGTTGCAGTGCAAGCAGCAAGAGGGGCTGACTGATACTGTGCTTCACAATTTGTGGTAGTCTGGTGGCATGCTACCTGCCACAGTGTAAACTATAACTTCCGTTGCTGTGGCTACAGTTGTTCTTCAGGACTGGACAATCCACTGAAGGCAGCAAATGCTACAGATTGCAAAGTAGAAAAATATATGCTTGCGCCTGTGTGTTTACAAAGAATAGATCTGTGGCAGGAACCATGATTGGCTATAGCTCCCTAGCACA
>NW_015225964.1:0-865 GCF_001447785.1 Gekko japonicus | reverse complement strand
AACAAGTTGTTCAAATATTTTCTCAAATCTCAGTGTAAGCATTCATGGCGTGCTCTAGCTATCCATTCTGTGGGTACGTATGTGTTTGAGTGAGGGTGATGCAAGCCTGTAATTTCAGCTTTTAGCCATAGTGTCTCATGCTCACATCTGCAAGGATGAGCAGCTAAATATAGTCTGGCATTAGTTCCATGTGCTGTACAGACGGTTCATAGCCTCCGCTGCTCAAGTGTTCGGTGCCTTCTTTGCCAGAGTGAAAAGTGCCAAAAAACCAGCATCACAAAGCACTACTATTAGGCTTCTTTCCGGCTACATTATGCACTGAAATCATCTCTCTGAGAAGTTTCAGTGGTCTAAACAATGGTATCATTGAACGATTTGCAGTGCCATCCTGAACAGAGTTACGCCAGTCTAAGCCTGTGAGTTTAGCGAGCAGCAGCCATTACTAAGAGGTTTTATAATGCTGAAGTCCCACTGAAAAAAATTTAAAGGGTGGCAATTTGGAAAATGGAGTCCAGCGCTTCAGTTTGAAAACTGCAGCAGGCTACTTCTTAGATCCTCATTCAAATATTCAGCAAGGCCTTGAGAACTCCTATAACATTTCCCATTTTCTTCTTCTATTGAACTCATTTACAGATGCCCAAGACTAGATGTAATCTGTGATACTTCATCTGTTCAAACTGTCCCTTCTCAAGTAGCTTTTCTTCTACACCATCACCCTATAAAAGCACTAAAGAGGAAACAACATGGTAGTCAATATTTATTAAGATTTGGCACTGCATACTATTACGTTAAAGTATCAATAAATCTCAGAAATGCGTGGCACTCTGTCACAAAGCACTCAGCCCTTGTCATTTCATTTCCCCAT
>NW_015225963.1:0-865 GCF_001447785.1 Gekko japonicus | reverse complement strand
GATTTTAGGTGTGGCTATCATACTTAAGAAGTTACACTGTTACAACAAGGTTCGGCACATTGTATCATAGTTGGGTTATGTTTCCTTTACAAGTTTTGTGACTGTGACAAACTGGTTTTATGTATTTTGGACCTTGATATGTATTGCTGTTTCAAAATGTTTTTCTTAATATATATATATTTCTTAAAGGCAGACAACGGGTTTCGATCGCCAGGTTCTGAAGCAATGACGCCTTTGTATCGGCCCAATTCCATCCTGTTAAACTTGTGTGGTCGAGTCTCAGGAAGCAAGGTCTCCTTCATGCTTACATCGACCTTCGCTGTGAGGCAGAGGTCACTGCCGGGAAAGAAGGAACGCCTCTGAATAATGCATGCGGTACTTGGGCCACCAGAAGGCCTCACCTTAATGTGGAAGTCATGCATGTGCTCTGATTCCACCGTTCCGCTCCATCTTCATGTATAATTCACGAAGCCACAAGCAAGAAAACGGTCTCTCTTTTAGGTCGAAACTAGCTGCTGTCTGCTGAGAAGGACACAACCTCATTTTCAACATGCGTCTCTGTCTTTATTCCCCCACCCCACCTCGATGTGATTATGTAAACTGAGGGAAGGATATTGAGACCATGAGAAGGTCAGCAGGCACCAGGATACCAAATATTTATTTATTTAAAGAACCTAAACTGCTCCCTCGGTTAGGCTCCCGGGTCAGCTATCAAAACTTCATAAAAGCACAACATTTAGAAGACCTCTGAAATAACTGAAAACAATTAAATGGGGGGGCAAGGGGAGAAGAGAAAATAACCCCCACAACAACAGACAAATGCTTAGGTACATAAAAATGTTTGTTGTTGTTGTTGTTCAGTCGC
>NW_015225962.1:0-866 GCF_001447785.1 Gekko japonicus | reverse complement strand
AACAATGTTATTTTAATCTGCCCAGCCAAGCAGATCTTCCACAACAAGAGCCCCCGTTTCTGAAAACCACTTGGTGGGTGCCAAGGAAGGTGTTGGCGGGTGTCATCATGGCAACCTGTTGGGGACCACGGCTTTACAAAACCCACACAACATACAGCCACTGTCCTACAGAAAAGAGCCAATCACTGAGGTGGATCTTCAGTGGCTCACTCCACGGACAGATATCGGATATCTGAGCTGGCAGACATTGCTGTAATGAGTGTCAAGATAGCTTTCGCTGGGAACCCCGAAGGCAAATCCAAACTTAAGTTCTACAACAACACGTGAGGGACTTGCCCTCAGGAACACGCTGGACTCGGCAGCTCCCTCACGAACATGACATCGTCATAGCCACGAATCCCATGACTGTGCCCTGCTTTGCCACATTCTCTTCCGCTGTTGTCAAGGCAATGGGCAGATTAACTGTTTCTGCCACAAACTTGGTAGGAAGCACACAGCTGGCTCTGCAGCCAAGCCACCCAAGTGACTGCTTAGGGTGGTTCAGTGACGAGGACACCAGGCACTGCAGGGGTTCAGACGGCTGCCGGCCGCGCGTGGCTTGGGAGAAGACTAGCATCCCCTCCTGGGACCACACCACTGCCAGGCAGCAGGCCTAGCACGGGGCAAGAAAAACACCTCGAAGAACCCCCAAATAACGGTCACAGCCGTGGTTTTAAATTTGTTTCTCTCCTTTTCTTACTTGTTTGTCTTTCCCTGCACTAGCTAACAACCCACCAGCATCTCAGCTCCCTGACAACTGTCTCCAGAAGGCCACAAACCTCATGAGCCATAAAACCTCCCTGGTGGGCTCTATTTTTTAAGTTTAT
>NW_015225961.1:0-866 GCF_001447785.1 Gekko japonicus | reverse complement strand
TTAACCAGTGTTTTTCAATAAAACAATCTTCCTTCAAACTTAGTTCCGATCATTTCAAGAGTCTTCCTCTTTTAAACTGACCATGGCATACACAGTGTAGATCCCAACTGTTATGCCCATTTTGTCAGTTCGGACCCCCTCCTGCTCCATCGCCAGTGGGGGTGGTTGAGGGGCATCACTGGCAGCATGGCCAGGCTGCTGGGTGGCACCCCCACTGGGGAGCAGTGGACTGGGCACACTCTTCTTTTAATCTCTCCATGCCTTTTCTTCATGATTGCTGCCTTTGGACATATGGGCCATAGACCTGTTTGGGGTCACTGCCAGTGGGAGATTACAGGGGCTCTTGCTAAGTCTGTCAGAACCCCTGTTACTGTTTGGCAGGGCTCTGTTTCTTTAAGGAGTTGGGGAGGTGCCATGAACAGAGCCCTGCAGTCCATGGCCCCACACCTCAGCTGTGACATGCACAGGGCTGGGTCCCTGGTCCTTCCAGCCCATGATTGGTTCTGTCTCTCCTGTCCATCATGGCCCTGCCATTGCACCTTGTGACCTGTATGGAACATGACAGAGTAGTTGCTGGGGACACTGAAGCGGCTACAGTCTGTGCTGCCTCATTTCTTAGTCTTCTTCTTCCTCCCTCCCAGTCTTTGCCAGAACCCTTTATGGAGCAGACTATCAGCTCCATGTGTACGTCAGTGCCTGGCAGCTACAGCTGCAGCCAGTCTTTAGGATTGCTCGGTGAGAATGAAATATTCCTGTTTAGTGTTGTTACAGAAAATTATAAGTAGATTTCAGGCCTATTGATGCTAACTAAATAAACTCAGATCTATAAAAATTACATTCTATGTAACACACAAGAATATAGATTC
>NW_015225960.1:0-866 GCF_001447785.1 Gekko japonicus | reverse complement strand
ATTTTTTAAAATACATTTTTAAAAGCAGACCCCACACAAGACTCATTTAAGTAGATGTGATTAGATCATGGACAATTGTGGCAAGATCAATTTTTGATGAAACGCTGCAGCCAAAGCTGATACAAAAAGACTGTGTGCCACAGGAGACGCCTGAGTTTCCATCTGTAGGCCAAGGTCCATCATCATGCCAAAGCTACAAACCTTTTACTTCAGGCGGACTATAGAAGGATACCATGGTCAAAGTACCAAACATCACTGAATGTTCAGAAGAATCCATTTGGGCACACTCCCCTGGTGAAGAATGTTGGGTTAGGTTGACCAAGGCTATTTCTGTTCCAAATCCAGGCCTGAATCTGGATTAAAACAGTTCTAGATAATCAGTCCCATTCCAGATTGAATGAAGCTGTGTAGCTACAATCTACTTGAGCACCTTGCCAAAGAATGGAATGTTGGCCACCAGGTGATAGTGGTAACCAGATATATACATAGACAGAATGATGTGTTTCTGAGTTTTGGAGTCTAGAAAGAACCAAGTCTTTACAAACCTTCTGTTCCCACTTGTTCTCTCCTCTTCCCATAAGCTTGATCAGGGGGCGGGGGATGGCTACCTCTCAGGTTCACTTAACTCACATTTGGTTCTCCTCCATCCATTCCATTTTTCCCATTTCACTTACACAGCCCCACAATACCAAGTAGTTTGCCTTTTTCTTGGCAGAAGCATTACCAGACCCCTCAGAGAAGGTCCTACAGGATATTCTGTAATAACATCAACCCTTGCCCAATCCGGGCCTCATACCTGGTAGCACCACGGAGTTCCCAGAGTGAAGCAAGTATCTCTCATCTCATCACTCCTAACTGCATGCTCT
>NW_015225959.1:0-866 GCF_001447785.1 Gekko japonicus | reverse complement strand
CTGTGTATTGGCTGTTCATATTTTTCCAAGATAGGTGATGCAGTCAATAAGAATGACTGACCATCTGTGCCTCAGTAACATCAAGGAAGCATGAGCTCATGTGTTGTTTACAAATGTTCATTTTCTTTATGCAACTGATGCAAAATGTTTAATCTTCCAAAGTGTTTTCCTCCCAAAATGTTCCCATGTATAATAGATGCTTTGGCCTTAGCAACTACGTCAGCATCCTCTGTCAAAAAGACGGATGAGAAAGACCAAAAATTTCTTTATGGTCTGACAGCCCTACTTTATCATAAAGCAGTGATAAAGAGTAATGTCCAGATCCAGGAAGCTGCAGACTTGGGATCTTGACTTCTTGAGTACAAAACCCTGGAAAGGTTTATTGGTAACACAGTGGAAGAAATCTCGGAAATATATGGTATTTCTATTCATCCAAAACTGTCAGAGTGGAAAGTACACCTAATAGATCAGGTAATGATAATGAAATCATCTAATAGATAATGCAGATGATATCAGGTGTTCCACAGCTAGACCATTCTCAGGTCATAATGGTAACACAAAAGTAAAAAAGAAAAAGAAAAAATGTGGACTGAAATCATACTTAGCCATGCACGGTGCCACAATGTTTACCAAATCCATAGAAAGGACTAAAGTTACTCCATGGCTTATCTCAAAGTGGAGATGTACAAATATACATTTTTATTTTTATTTTGCATTTGTGTGTGAAGACAACAATTTGTTCATTTCAAATACATGTTTCAGGCAGCTCAGCAGACAGTTGTATACATGGACATCACCATATGGACATACATTCTTATGTATGAAAAGTGTGAAAGTTGAACAAGGAAGAAAGCTGACAGGAAGAA
>NW_015225958.1:0-866 GCF_001447785.1 Gekko japonicus | reverse complement strand
GGCCCTCATAACAACTGAGTTCGACACCCTTGCATTAACATATATGGTGGTAGTTGGAGATCCCCCCATCTCCTTTGGGACATATGGTGTTTTAATGCTGTGAATATTAAGTGCAGAGTTTACATACAGGCATAGTTTGTTTTAAAGAGCCAATAAACTAATTTCCCCTGGTGTGCCTGGTGAAAATTTGCCAGAAGTAATACTCTAAAGAAATGTAGGGATTCAGATAAATATACGCAGAGGTTATTATTGGAGAGTTTTTATTTTCCCTGCTACGAAGCAGAATACACCAAGGTGAGTTTTCTCCCTGTAAGAATTCTGTTTCAGCTAATTGGACACCCAAGTCTGGGCACCTGCCCCTAACCTGTAGGACCTAGAGACTTTTACATGATTGATGGTGAAATGGTTAGCTATCTTCTCATTAGCCAGGGACACAAAGTTCTTAGTGCAATATCCTTCATTGCCAAAATCACATGCTCAAACAATGCATGGCCCTTGGAGGGCAAGGCCATTAGACAGAATTCTGAAGCAAATCAAAGAGTTGGCTTTCCGGCTTGAGGCATAATGGCCTTCGAAGCCATTAGCTCATAAGTGACAACATGATGGATCTGTCATGTTTGTAGTAATGCGCAGGGAATCTGAGGTGAGGAAAGTAAAGGAATTTATATTTGTATCATATCCTTTTTTCCCCTAAACCCTTTTCCGTTTGTGGCCGTTTGCTCAAGTGATGAAATAACTGGGTGGCATAAGTTGTTGCTAAGAAGTCAACTGTGTGGTTAACCATAAAGCAGCATCCACTTATGGTGGAATCCTAATTAGAGTTATCAATGTGCTTAGACTGGAATAACTTTTCTTAGGAATCAAGT
>NW_015225957.1:0-866 GCF_001447785.1 Gekko japonicus | reverse complement strand
TTGACCCTTCCACACGCAGCTCCTATATTGACGCTTTCTCTACATTCTGTGATTTTTGCAGATCCGCTGGGACGGCTTCTTCTCTGCCTTTTTCAGAACACCAGGTGCTGCGTTACTTGGTACACCTAAAGGGCAGCGGCCTGTCGCCCAGTACCATGGAGATTCATCTGGCCGCAATTTCATTTTTTAGCAAAGCCGCGGGTTTCCCGGACCCGTCTAACTCCTTCCTTGCCAGGCAGGCTTTGAAGGGCTGGAAGAGGGCTACTCCTTCAGTCCCGGACTCACACCGACCGATTACCCACAAGTTGCTCTGCGACATAATCCGGGTGTTACACCAAATATGTTGGTCTTCCTACGAAGCCACCCTGTTCAAGGCAGCCTTTACCTTGGCCTTTTTTGGTGCTTTTCGCTGCGGGGAACTATGCGCGTCTTCTCGCCACGTTGCCGAAAATCGACCCCTGGCCTGCGAAGACGTGTATGTCGTTCCCAACGGGGTCCACATCAGGCTGCAACGCTCCAACGCGTACCAACAAGGCAGAGGCACCGTCGTTTCATTAGGCCCTTCCCCGCCTGGCACCCCTTGCCCCGTCCAACACACCATCCGATTCATATCAGTCCGGCCACCCGTGCCAGGCACATTTTTCATTCATCCCGACGGCTCCTTCCTATCTAGATACCAGTTTGCTAGTATTTTATGCAGGTGTGTGGTGGCTTTAGGCCTCCCCCCCTCCGAGTTTGGCACGGACTCTTTTCGCGTGGGCGCGACCACCGCTGCTTCCAGCCCGGGCCTGCCGTTTACAGAAACCCAGATGGTCAGCCACTGGCGCTCGGCTTCCTTTCGCTCTTACGTCTGAGCGCAGCTCATC
>NW_015225956.1:0-866 GCF_001447785.1 Gekko japonicus | reverse complement strand
GCATCTCTTATGTTCTTATGTTCATAAGTAAATTTTCAAAAAATTAAAAATTGAGACAAACAGGTGGAACCACAGACCCACATCCTCAGGAATACAAGAGTTTTATCCCGGGAGCCAGTGTTCTCCAGCATTTACAAATACGGCAGGCATATGAATAAGCCGAATGCAAATACCGTTTCTTAGCAAATCGTGCTTTGAGAAATTAGATTCACTGCAACTGGCTGGATGTTCTGTGAAAGGCTGTATGTTTGGAATTGCGGCATCTCCTCGGGGAAGGCAGTGCAAAGCAATTGAGGAAAAATTGTCGATCCTTTCAATTGCTTGCATAACTGGAAGTGGTCCTCCTGCTATTTTTTATTACTGCTAAGAAGTGATGAATAACCCTGCAAGCCGGTGAATTATATCAAACACCCTTGTTGTTTCTTTGTCAACAGTCTCAGCGGCAAGCAAATCCATTGTCTGGGGCTCTTGCGGTGTCAAAGCCGGAGGAGAAATGCTTCTATTATATGCTGAACACTCAATATGGGAATGAATAAAATGTATGTCAAAGCCCGAAAATGCTTCATTCAGCAAATGCGAGACTACAAAGCTTGCAAATGCGTAAATATATCAATCCCCCCTTTTACTTCTCTTCCTTGGCTTCACACATAAATATCTCAGATGGTTTTTGTATTTTCGTCCGTGTCATTTTCTTCTCGGCAGTTAATTTTGCATGAATGTGCCAGTGTGAACTGCTGCTCTCGATGGAAATTATCTCACAATTTTACATTTTACAAGCCTGGGAATAGGTTTATTTTCAAAACCTGGCTTTCCCGCTCGCTGATAGGCAGATACTAATTAGAAGCAGAGCTGAACGTGGAGGGGGG
>NW_015225955.1:0-866 GCF_001447785.1 Gekko japonicus | reverse complement strand
GCGCAGACACTCAGTTTATGGATGCTTGGCCTTCCCTTCTCTACTCTAGCACTCTGTAGAAGATTCATTCATTCATTTAATTTATTTATTTACAAAGTGTATACTTTGGGTTAAAATTAATGTGCACAGAAAAATCAATGTATAGGATTAAAAACAATGTATATAGAAAGGGCACAAGCATGACCATGCTGGTGCCACCCCCTGTGCTCACAAATTTAAAAAACCCACTCCCAGCCCCAAGGGAGGAAGCCTACATGTGTATGCTTCCTACACATGTATGAGGGCTACTGGCAGCTGATGAAATACTTGTTAAAATACCAGTACCTTGTTTGCAATTCAAATTTTGTAATAATTGCCTCAAAACTTTGCTTGCAATTCAAAATGAACAGAGCTGTAAATAGTTTTTTTTTATATTTACAGTGTCGATATTCAGCATAGCAGCTGGCTGTGTAATAATATACTGGCTTGCTTGGATATGTATCATCCAGGGTCATCACGAACAGATTATGTAGCTCTGTGGAATATATGTTCTATTTTTGCACTAGCACATTTAGGGACATTCATAAATAGGTGGCATTCTTCATATGGGCAGATGTTCAGAACGGATTGACCTACAGTTCTCATGAAGCTGTGCAAGGATGCATAAATCAGCTCTGAAGTCAAGCAGGGGGACAAAATAAACAAGACTGGAAGACAAGAAAGACAAACCTCTCCAACTCCTACCCCAGCAAGATTCAGACAACTGAGAAATCCACATGGGTGGTAAATAGAGATCCCCACCCCCTTTGAGGTGTGATGGACAAATGGATGGGGCAAAGAGACATCCTTGGGAAAATATATGTGATCGAGAACCAATGGCAGAATAG
>NW_015225954.1:0-954 GCF_001447785.1 Gekko japonicus | reverse complement strand
GAGGGAATAGGCTGTCAGCGCCTACAGCAAACAGCCACACTCAAGGGGCCAAAGAGCCACATGTGGCTCTAGAGCCTCAGTTTGCCTACCACCGCCCTAGAGAGCAGCGTCTTGTCTGAGTAGACGATACTGACTTTGATGGACCAAGGGTCTGATTCAGTAAAGACAATTTTATGTGTTCATGTGAAAGAGCGAGGTAGAGACATCTGCTGTGGCCTCTCGCCACTAAAGGGTGGTGACGTTCACTAAAGTATGGTGATGTTTCCCTGCCTTCCTCCACCTCCTGATGTCTTGTAGGCTTCCTTATCACCTGATCTAAGTAGAAGAAGAAAAAGCAGAGAAGAAGAAGAGATTGGATTTATACCCCGCCCTTCACTCAGAGTCTCAGAGCATCTTGCAATCTCCTTTCCATTCCCCTCCCCAGAACAGACACCCTGTGAGGTAGGTGGGGCTGAGAGAGCTCTGAGAGAACTGCTCTTGAGAGAACAGCTCTGACAGAACTATGGCTTGCCCAAGGTCATCCAGCAGCTGCAAGTGGAGGAGTGGGGAATCAAACCTGGTTCTCCCAGATTAGAGTCCACACTCTTAATCACTTCACCAAACTGGGTTCCTTTTAATTAATACCGATCTGAACCCCTCCACCCCCCAAAAAAATCAAAAGAAAATATGATGTTTAAAAACAGTAGATTGTGTGCAGCTGTGCCCAATAGACCAGATGGTATCTAGATTATTCTCAAGATGTTGCTTTAGATAGCTTCAGGGTGTGAATATCAGGCCGTGGTGCAAATTCTTGCAGTTAGAAACAAAACAAAACCCTAACCTTCATCCTAAATCATACCTGTTTGCTGCCTCTAAGGCAGACACTTTTTGATTTCCTGGCTAAAGGCGTGAGGGCAGGCTAAGGAGCAAGCCAGCAGGTCAATGTTGAGAGCCAAGGTTCAGAACCTGGGAAGC
>NW_015225953.1:0-866 GCF_001447785.1 Gekko japonicus | reverse complement strand
GTGGGACCAGTCACAAAATGGCTGCCATGAGGGCTGGGTCCAGTCCAAAATATTGGGAGGTTCCAGTAAGTATCCTCTTCTGATAAAGACAGCTGCATCCAAATAGGTACTCCCTTTTGACACAGCATGATAACTTCTGGACTCTTCTGAAGCACTTTTGAAGTAGAATAAAGCCAGACTTATCTCTTTGCTCTAGGGAAGAAGACAGTGGGCACCAGGAACCATACTGGCAGGTGCTATGGTGTCCACCACCAAAACATATTTGAGACCCTAGAGAATTCCAGTTTGAACATAAGCCCACGTCTTTGCAGGCAAAGAAGAAGTTACCAGAAATTCATTGTAGCTCCACCCATACTTAGCTCTTAACATTTCTTTATAAAACAATGCTCCTAATTGTCATCATAACATAGAGTGATGGAATCTGTGATTTGGTGCTGTACTAGTAGCTATCTTTGCCTTTTCTTGCCAAAATCTTAGTTCAGTTCTCTCCTCTTCCCTTCCCTTTGAAGTAGCACCAGGGATCTTTGCTTCTAATCCATGTGTTCTTTGCATTTAGCTCTGAGCTGCCCAGTCAACAGCCACTACAAGATCTGTGCTGACCTCTGTGCCACCACTTGCGCCAAGATCACAGACCCCAGAACATGTCCTGAAACCTGTGCTGAGGGCTGCCAATGTGACAATGGCTTCTTCTTTGATGGCCTCAATTGCGTTACGGTGGAACATTGTGGGTGCTTCAGGAATGGACGCTATTATAGGGTAACTGCTCTTCCAGATATTGTTTTCCCACTCTCTACTTTTGTTGCTGTAACAACTTGTTACATGTCAGATTACATATTTGTCAAAGATACAGCCCAGGGGCCGGAAGC
>NW_015225952.1:0-866 GCF_001447785.1 Gekko japonicus | reverse complement strand
AGTGCCTACAATTCTGATGCCTTTCTTAACCCAGGTTCGAGCAAGTCTTGGGCCAGGAGCTGCTGACCAACTGCACTCTGATGCTCTGCCACGGGGCCGTCACCCCCATGGACCTCGTGTCCATCTCCACCTTGTCGGGCTCCCGTTCCTTCTCCTTCTTGTCCGTGGCCTGGGGCTTCATCTCTGACGTGGACATCGAGAGCGAGAAGTACCGGCACATGGGTGCGGCCCGGTTCACCGTGGGGACAGTGGTCCGCCTGGCATCCCTCAACACGTACCGGGGCAGGCTGTCCTACCTGCCCGCTCCAGACACTGCGGCTCACCGGCCCATCTTGCGTAGCATCACCATGTCAGCCAATGGGAGCCTCCCCTTCCAGCGGATGCCCCTGCACCGCACTGTCTCCGACATGGGGCTCTGTGAGAAGCGCCACGCCTTCTCCATCCGGGGGGCAGAGCCCCCTGAGGACCCTACCCCGTCGCCCAGCTCCCCGCCTTCTTCCGGCTTCCAGCCTTCCAGCTTCAATTTTGAGGCCTTGCATGAGGAGCTGGTGGCCGATGGCAAGGGACCAAGACTGGCGACTCCAATGATGGTGGCACCAAATAGGTCTTCTGCCCGGTGTGTGCACGGGCCCCCAGACCAGTTCCTGGCCCCCCTTGACCAGCCGGTGCCCAAGTCATGGGTGACAGTGGAAGACGATTTTGTGATGGTCTTGGCCATCTACCAGACTCATCTGAGTGCCGATCTGATCGCCGTACCCTTTGCCTGCTTTAACGATGGCCTCATCCACCTCTGCTACGTCAAAGCAGGCATCTCCCGGGCCGCCCTGATTCGCCTCTTCTTGGCCATGGAGAAAGGCACTCATTTT
>NW_015225951.1:0-866 GCF_001447785.1 Gekko japonicus | reverse complement strand
AGAATTTTTGCTCACAAGACTCCTCCATTAGAGCTGACCTGTAGTGAAGGGAAGGACCATACAGGAAAGGTAGTGTTCCCGAGTTTATCAGATCAGAAAAGAGTGTCAACAGACCCGAGTTATTAATTATTATGACAATGTTGACTTTGGCTAACCTGGAAGCAATTCAGTTCAGCAGCAGAAGATTCTTCCCGGCTAGCGGTCAGGTAATTTCCCCGTCCCAAATAAGCGTGGGGAGGCCGTGAGCATTCAGGCAACACTTGAATCCAAGCTGCCGTTTGCCACAAAAGAACCGAATCTGAATATTCCGAGAAGAGAGACTGCTGGAATCAGAGCATTCTAGAAGCAGAAAGGGGGGAAAGGGAAAAAAGCATTCACTGTGTTTATTGGTTTATTTCTTTAAGAAATCAAGTCCTAGGAAGCCAGGCTGGATTGACAGCCGTTATGTATTTAACCAAAAGGGCAGGGCAGAGCTTCACCCACTGACCTGCAAACACCACCTCCTTGGGGGTGAAGACCGTTCTTTTCCCCGGCTGTATGAAGCTTGGCATCTCTTCTGGGACCGTCCAGGCATAGAAGGGGACAATTATTGCTTATTTTTATTAGTGGAGGCCAAGTCTTTTCAGTCTCCCAAACGCAGCTCCGAAACCTTATTGGATTTGAAGTCCGACAGTGGGCTCTCTCATGAGAATGCTATTTTCTTCTCTCTCTCTCTTTTCCTAAAAGCAAAGACCGAAATGTCGTCTGTTTTTAAAGCAATGGCTTCCCGATCCTCCCTCCTCCTCAGAGTATGGTGTAGAAAAGAAACAGGATATACAATCCCCAAAATCATACTGCTAGGGAACGCAATGTTGTATTTGTTGATG
>NW_015225950.1:0-866 GCF_001447785.1 Gekko japonicus | reverse complement strand
CCCCCCCCAATCTAATCCCCTTTATATATTGCAAACTAAAATGATAGCTCGCTGTCTTAAAGAGCCATGGGTTACAAGAAGTAGCTTACAGCACTTCCTAAGATGCAAATATGTTCAGCCACCATGACGGGCAAAGTTCTTAGGTATTGAATCATTACTGGATAATTCCCATCTAAAAGGATGCTATGAACTGGTACTGGTTTCCTTAGCTACAAAGTCCTAAAGTATCCTGGAGCCTTTGTGAACCAACAGCTTTGAAGACTTATATTTTCCATGCTCAGTGACTTCTAGAGATATGGTATGATATGTTGGTGATTTAGACAGCAGGTGGGTGCACAATAGTTTTAACTTTCCAGTTAATGGGTTTCTTTTCCTGTTCATCACATCCAGTGTCAGTAAAATTACATTATAAGAAGCAAATTTACATCAAACATGACTCACTATTTTTAATTAGAAATGTTGGCAAAAATAATAGGGAGCGTGTCTTCTGGTAACATTCATTTTGCAAATTACATTCTGTTGCTGCCAAAATCTGTGTCATCTTGGTTGACTGCAAAATCTCCTATCAGAAATGCTTCCTTTGGTTTCCCAGTGCCTTAAGGCTTACTCTGTCATTGTTGCAAGAGTGACATCGGGGTTAACCTCCATTAACATGCATTGGAATTTGAGGCTCAGTACAGTTGTATGTTGGAAAGCTCAGCTCCTATTAGAAACCATTGAAAATCAATGGGGTGCAACTCCATATAGAATGTCAAACATCTGTAGCTAAATGTTTTAGAAAAGAAGCCAAAATTGGTTTTCTGACTTGTGCGTGGCAGTGCAAGCTGATAGAGTGTAGTAGTCAAGTGTATGGGCTGTGAGCCAGA
>NW_015225949.1:0-866 GCF_001447785.1 Gekko japonicus | reverse complement strand
CTGAATATGCCCAGTGTTGTGTTTAACCTGGGTCATTACATGTGCAGGCCACTCTGTATGCACCATTGTTGCACTAGAGATCCGTGGGGCAGGTAGTGCTTGTGCACCAACATTGCATGTTTAACAGGGGCCTGGTTTAACCAAGAGGATGCAAAGTCAACTGGTTATATTTTTTTACCCTGCCTGTATTGTATTTAATTCAAGTGTTAGGTCTGCATAGTTAGGCACCTACCCTTGCAGTGTTAGTGCTGATACAGCAGGGATTGACAAATTTCCTTTGGCTCTAGAAGCCAGCGCAGAAATTTAGGAGCCAGATTCATATTTTAGCCTTCAGGGTTATGTTTTATCATAGTTTGTAATTATTGCTAGTACAAAAAAATTCTAGCTGCCACAGTGACGTTTCTAGGCACAATAATGGACTGGCACCTGGGACTTGTCAAGCCTTGTCATATAGGTATTGATGATAGAGTATTGGCAGACTTTAGAAGGGGTGGTGTGTACAAAAGGAAGAAGGAAAAGCTTTGGGGTGGAATATTGAAAGAGTCTATGTTAAGGACTGGCATCTACTACAGTGATAAGTTGTGGGGGTTAGGAGTGGCAGGTTTAGGAGTGGGCTAAGCTGACAAAATGGGGAGTATGGAAGCTGTAGTGAAAACAGGCAGTGTGGTGTAGTGGTTAATGTTGGGCTAATATCTGGGAGGCCCAGGTTCAAATCCCCGTTCTGCCATGAAAGTTGGCTGACTTGGGTCAGTCACATACTTACAGCTTAACTTCTTCCAGATAGTTTTTGTGACAGTAAAACAGAGGAGAGACCAATGTAAGCCATCTTAGGCCTCCATTGGGGAGAAAGGAAGGTTGTAAATTAA
>NW_015225948.1:0-866 GCF_001447785.1 Gekko japonicus | reverse complement strand
TTCCCACAGCTCAGGAAAGGCTGGTGGGAAGTAGATTTGTGCTTCAAATTGCAACCAAAAACTGTCAAGCTCGCTAGGGCCACATTTCATGTTATGAATTGGAATGTAGGTACCTTGTACCCCTCCCTTTGGAAGACCCAGAAATTCAGATCAGTTAGATATAGCATTTAAGTGCTGAGCGTCTGCCAGCTGCAATACAATTTAGAGAGAAAACCTCTTTAAGCCTGGCATTCCATTTCCCCACCCAGCCCCTTAACATACACTGTTAATTGAAACTACCTTAATTCTATTCCATAAAATGACCGTATCAGAAAGCAGCAGCAGCAGCAAGAACCCTCTCTAGATAAATTATATAGAACCCTAAAAATAGCTCCATAACCTCAACGGTGTTAAGATTTATGTAACTTCTTAATGTGGGGGCAGAGAGATGGAAACATGAGAAGTCATTCCATCGAAGCAATTTCCTGTGATATAATTCAGTGCCATAAAAAGATGATGAGATTACGGCTTTGAAATCCAAAACCTGTATTTACAAAAAATAGCAATTTGTATCACAAAAAGGGGGGGGGGCCCTCTATGAATGTTTCTACACGCTCATTTCAACAAGGCCATTTATACACAATGTGAAAACATATATGCAATATAATCTCATCTACAGTGATCTCATATACCTGACTTCTAAATACAAGATATACTGCCTGGTATAATATGCCTACATTAGGAGGAGGGCCCCCAGGGACAAAACACAGTGATGGAGATATATGATTGGATCTCATTATTATCTCAAAGCAGCTGTGGTAGAGATGGGGTGTCCCCAAGGCAAATCACCCCCCACAAGTTGCTACTGGGGAAAACACAGGGAGTTT
>NW_015225947.1:0-866 GCF_001447785.1 Gekko japonicus | reverse complement strand
CGCACGCTTCACCACTACACCAAACTGGCGTCTTCCCACCCCACCTTGCCTGCTTTGAAGGACCACTTTGCAGGTACACATCTAAATGGCGGCAGCCCTAAGCATACAGATATTCTGGCTTCCAGAGCTTCTCAAAAAGCAAATGGCATTAAAATCAATGGAATTTACTTCTAAGTGAAGGAGGTTAGGCTCAGGTTAAAAGGTCGATCTTCTGTGGGGGGCGGACACACAAAGAAAGCTGGCTATTTAGCCAGCATTTCTGCAAACCTTGACTTTGAATAGACTGCATTGTGCTGTTCAGTGTTTAATTCATAGCAGATAGACAATTTCTGTTTACTTGCTGTTAGCTTCATTTCCCTGAAGGCGCTTTGTTTTAAAAACAAAAACAAAACTCCACTTCCAGTATTGAAGAACTTTGTTTTCCTCATGTAGAACAAGCTTGCTGTACACTGTGGAGAATTTTAATCACATCGACCGCGCTGACGTCCTTTGGGGATGGCCCAAAGGAACCGTCTAGAGCAGCGGCCGCCATCTTGGTTAACTCAGCTGAATAATAACAAGCGTGCATGTCGAGCAGGGGTCCCTGACCTCTTTGAGCCCGTGGGGACCTTCGGAATTCTGACAGTGCGGTGAGCGCAGCAGCAAAACGGCTGCCGGAGGAGGCAAAGCCATCCACAGAATGGCTACCATGGCTTGCCTTCAGTCATACGATGAAGCCCCTCCTTGCATTGTGGCGGCAGCTGCTGCAGAAGCAAAGGTTTTAAAAATCTGCGCCGCCAATCAAATCTGCAGTGGCCAATAGCCCCACCCATGGGGGCCATTTCCTCCAGGAGGGTGGATCGCTGTCACTTGGAGATCAGTTGTCA
>NW_015225946.1:0-866 GCF_001447785.1 Gekko japonicus | reverse complement strand
CAGTATACTAAAACCAGGACAAAAAGCTTAACCTCTCAGATCTTTCGCTGCAACTCTTCCACAAACATTCCCTCTGCTCTGGCACTGGCATATCCATTACACACCATTGACTGGCATATCAGATACATCCCAGTGCCAGTTCCGTGTGTCAGCCAAAGTAGGTGTCCAGTATAAAGCCCGGTAGAGTCCAAATGCTTCAATGAATCAGAGAGCTTTCTATTTTGCAGTGTCTCAGCAGTCATTATGTTTAGTCACAATTTCAGCACTTTGCTTGTTCCATTTTAGGAATAAGTCTCTATGGTGCAAGTGAGTCTTAGGTAGCAAAAGTTGTCACCACAGTGATGGGGGGGGGAAACACAGCAAAAGCTGCTGCACTAGCCCAACTCAGGTCTCCACGACGTGAGAAAGCAGCTCCAGGAATAGACAGAAATTTTAACACGCATGGAGGGAGTCTCTCGTAAAAGGCTCATAGCACCAAAGCCAGAACCTATCCAAATTAGGAAACAAGCTACAAATCCTCTTTCACAATTGGATTGATTTATTGCTGTCCCTAGAAGGAGGTCCAAGGGCTTGGTGATCCTCCATAAGTAATAAATACAGATACTAAGCTACCAGGCTTTTGCATTATTCCACTGATTACTTTTGCAGGTGTTTGGGAAAGTATGAACACCTCCAAGCTGGCTCCTTCCCTCCTTTTGTCAATACAGAACCCCATCAAAGGACTCCTTTCACCACTCTGATTTTCCATATCTTTATTATGTCTATCAACCTGATCTTATTGACAAATACGCAAGTGTGTTCAATGTGGATTAATTACTACTGCCCCTCCTTGCTCCCTGGTGGTAGAAATTGCTGTCAAGTCACAG
>NW_015225945.1:0-866 GCF_001447785.1 Gekko japonicus | reverse complement strand
CCATGATGTAAGCAAAGAAAGGATAAACACTATTAGGTCATCAGTTGAAATGCCTTTTCACAACAGCCTGACCGCCATCAAAAGTCACATAGTTAAAAGAAAACTTTTCTTCTGAATTACTATTTAAGTGCCTGTGATCACTATGACCTGCTTTCCCCCTCTTGTCTGCTGATATTGGTGGAAGTATAGCTGCATATTTTCAGTTTGTGCAGATTAGTACAATTATACCATGATGCCAACAATATTACCTAATGGTAGAAATAATGCAATGATGTAACAGTGACAATAAAAAACAAACACACACAAATAAAAATGGCCACCAGGGCAAACAGTTCCAGACAATTAGTGAATACTGTAGAATTAATGACTGCTGTGCAGAATTAGTGACTACTGTGGAGGTTCAGAGTTACTGGCACAATTTCTAACAATGACCATTGAGGTGATCCAAACAGGATGTCAACTTGCAACTGATTGCAAGTAAGTTCACCTGCAAATTGTGATCATGTCTTAAATTCACGGCATGCCTTTTGAGTACTGCAAAGAGACCTTATGAGATAAGGAGGCTAAGGAACAGAATGCCTAGAGGCGAGGCTGAAGGAAGGGTGCAGAATGCATAGTAACCTATGAAGCATCTAAAGGAAGGGTAGATGGAGGAATGAGGCTTGGAAGAAAAGTTGATTATGACAAGAAGTGGCTCATCAGAGAGGAGTCCATGAAGAGAGGCTGAATGTTGTGGGGGTGGAGAAAAATGGAGTGTAACTGTAGAAAAGAAAGGCTGTGGTGGCTCAGTGCTAGAACATCTACTTTGTATGTTCTCACTTCTGGCATCACCAGTTGAAAGGATGAGGTAGTAGGTAATGTGAAAG
>NW_015225944.1:0-866 GCF_001447785.1 Gekko japonicus | reverse complement strand
CAACTTTTCAACTGTTTGTTAGAAGGTAAACTATTTGTGTCAATTCCTTTACCAATTTAAGGAGAGGGGCAAAGCAGTAATCCTGCAACATGCTGTGCATCATTAATTTCCATTTAGTTGAGAGCTGACAGTCCAAAGTCTCTGCCAGCCAACCCAGGTTGTAAAGGCAACGTTGCCACCATTCCAGGGAAAGGATGAGGGGTTTCCCAAGTCAACTCTACCTGATCAATTACATGTGCTGTGACTTATTTCCAGGTCAACAACAGCTTTCTTCTGTTTTGTTGCATACAATTATATTCTCCACAAGCACATGCAAAGTACCCAGTCAGCCATATCAAAAGTGCTGGTGAAGAACAGGGTTTCAGCTCCACCCCTCCCACCCCAACCTCTATATAACAAACCAGTGGGTTGTACCATGGGAAGGATATGAGAAAGAGGACAATGCATGAATGTTCACCTTAAAATCAAAATAAGGAGAGAACTACGATGTTACTTATGAAATCACAGAATAACAACTCTGAAGAGAGAAAGATCTGTTCTCCGAAAAGCATCCTAACAATCTCTCGTTGGTACGTGACAAAGATAGTTTACAAAAAGAATTGCTGCTCTTCCAGATGATATTGTATGTGACAAGCCTGAAGTAATTGGGAACACTCCTGTCATGCATCCAAGTGCACAGTGTTCCCTCTTGACTATCACTGTGTGTTTAGAGATTTCACAGTTTAGCTGGTCATGAAAGCAAATTGAGGAGGAGGGAGATGCACAATTATACTAGCAGTGCTTTCTTCTGCAAATTAGCTCCATTCTAAGGTGTCTTATTAATAAGACACAAAATCCTTTGTAAGATTGATAGACGAACTATAGAC
>NW_015225943.1:0-866 GCF_001447785.1 Gekko japonicus | reverse complement strand
CATTTTCAGAACTCTAAACTGTAACCTATACTAACTATTGACAGAAGCCAAGTGTCTTTGGTGACCTCATGTCATTTCCCACTGGAGGCAGCTAGCCTGTCTTTAAAGGAGGCAGGTGCCTGGTCCACCACCAATTCTAAGGGACCTTTTACAGCCTGCTGCTGCTCTTTTGGCAGTGATTGGAGCTGCGAGCCACCTTGCCTAACCCTACAATTAGGCCTGCATCTGCCCTGACTCATGGACCCTGTGAAAGGTCGTTCCATAGGATACTGTGGTGCCCTCTGCTGTTGATGAGGGTATCTAAAATAAGGTGTTTGAGATTGAGACTGATGTAGCCTAAAAGTCAGCTGTGCTCTGCATGGAGCCATTAGGCCGTTGGGGCAGATGTAATTTGTTAGTTCTTTTCAATCTGAGATAATAAATCATCAGTAGAAGAAGGGAACAATGCTGTTCCTTCAAATGGTAGATCCTCGACCCTCTGTTTCAGGAGGGAGAGCTGTGGAGTGTAGCCAAGTATGTCACCTTAGCACTAATGCCGAAGTCATCGCTCTGGAAGAGGTGTCAGCTGAGTGTTGGTCTGCATTAATTTGCTGCTGGGAAAGATGTAGTGCCTTAGCCTGTAGGAGTTTTGTGAGAGGCTTCTGATCATCAGGTTGAAGATCTATATATGTAGCCATCTTCTCCCAGAGAAAGACCTGGTAGCCCCCCATTATTGCTTCATAATTGGCAAGGCACTAGTTAAGAGTGACAGAAGGGTATAATTTTCTGCTGAGAACATCAATCTTCCGCCCTTCCTTATCAGCTGGTGACAAGTGGGCTCCTGTGCATTACCTTGCCTGCATCTCCTCAGCTATAAGAGATGAAGC
>NW_015225942.1:0-867 GCF_001447785.1 Gekko japonicus | reverse complement strand
CAATTATTATGTATCTTAAAAAAAATCATTCTGATTTTGTCCTATTCGGTGAACGAAAGGGCAAACTGCCATATAAAAATTCAATAAAAAATCAATACTATTAGGGGGGGAACCCTATAAACAGGCAAACATTAAAATCATTAATTAATGAACTTCCTGTGTTATTTACACTGTGGTTCACAGTTTGCCAGGAGCTGCTGTAGGAAAAAGAGAAACTAAGCTTCCTAAAAACCGTTCCAGGCACACATGGATTTCTCTTGCATAGATCTCTGGAGGTCAGTTGCAGGAAAGAACATGTTAAACATTCACAACTTTTCACTGGATAGATTACTGTTGCTGAGTTTGCCCAAAACAAAAGTCTCATCCTTAGCACTACTCATTGCCTTCAACTTGACAGCATACCAAACTTCTGTTTTGAGCCAAATGTAATCATTGTGATATACATAGCACATTATGTAGCACTTTGAGCCAATCCAACAAGAGGAAAAGTGCCCATAAAAGAGACACTGCAGACACATTTCCCCAAGCTAAAAGCCATATACAGAAGAGGAGGGAGAGCTGATTCGGTCTTCCTTTTAATGCTTCCTCCCAACGGATGCTTGGTGGTTAGAACATTTTTCTTGCCATTTTCCTGTCGTTATGGTGCATTTATACAGAACTAAAACACTTTGCTGAGGCTTCTGCAGTGTTATAACATCTTGGCAAGACCTATTTCGTAAACTCTTCCTCCAGCCTATCTTTAGAGCGAGGCTATCTTAAATCCAGAGAACCCAAGTTCAAAGCAACACACGTAAAGGGACTACTCGGAAATCTTGGGACAATTATGCATTTACAGTGGGTTGGTTTGAATACAGAGCCATTCTTTTT
>NW_015225941.1:0-866 GCF_001447785.1 Gekko japonicus | reverse complement strand
AAAGTGGCACCTCCCATGCCAGCTGGGTCTCAGGGGCTAGAGCAACCCCCTGGACCTTGCAGGACAGGTGGGCTCACCACCTCTGCACTTCTGGCTAGGTAGGTGCCTCTCTGCCAGTCTTGCTCTAATTCTGAGAATAACAGGTTGGATGCCCCTGAAAGACAAGACAGCTGGCTTTCTCGATCCAACTCTGAGACTGGAGTATCTGAGTGGTGGTGTCACACTAGCACATTTCTGGTCAGAGGGGAAATATTTAACACCCATGTTCTTACCACGTTTTTCAGCTATACTTTCATTTTTTACTTTTCCCTTATTACTTCTTTCTCTCTCTGCTAACTTTTTGCTTTCTTCTCTCTTATTTATCTTTCTGTTCCATGGATCTTTCTGCCTCTCTGCATGTCACTCCTAGAAGGGCCGAGAACTGAACTCCTTTCCACACGTCACCCCTTAAGGTTGTGGGCAAGTCAAATTTAACTGACCTTGAAAAGGAGGCATTGAGAATTTTGACTGGAGTCTGGCAGGTGTCCTGTAAGCCTTTATGTCTGATATCATGGTATGCTTTTCAATTTCTGACTTTATTTTGACAGTGCAGTTGTATCTCAACAGGCAGGAATTCAACAGGCACATTCCCCCCTGAAATGTTTAAAAAGGCATAATCTTGAATCACTGCTGTTGAAGGAAAAAGTGCTGGTGAAGGTGAGAACCTGAGTATGATGGTTCTTCTTTTCAGTTGGTATGGTGTCACCCCCTCTTACCAGTTGATTTCTAGTTTATTACAATCCCTGATATAAATTTGTCATTATGGATTTTAAATAACTGTGATCGTTGTGGCTCATGTAGTAGAATGGGTTATCACACATTGTTGA
>NW_015225940.1:0-866 GCF_001447785.1 Gekko japonicus | reverse complement strand
TTGGCAGGAGCTGGAACTAGACTTCTTTCCTTGGGAATAAATCCCATTCAACTCAGTGAAATTTACTTTTGAGTAACAGCTTGGGCTGAGGACCTGCAGTTTGTGTGCACTGGAATTTACTAGCTAAGACACTGGCTCATGCCACTAGTCTCTTTTAACAGCCTATGGCCTTATTTAGCATCTTTCCCACACTGAACAAAGTGCATGGATGAGCTCTGGGAAAGACATTTCTATCTACATAACAGGAAGTTACCCACTGTGTCAAAAATGAGTTACAGATTCTGTTTCTCATCTAGAAACATTTAGATAGTTAATAATAAATTGTTATACAAGACAACACAAATAGCCATGTTTCTGTCTCCTGCTTGTGAGTTTATAAACCCTAAGAGGGTGAACTCATCCTAATTTTGATTATTTTTGTCATTTCATTTTTCAGTTTTCAGAAGTGCTTTTAATATTAGGTTGTTAGATTGGCGTCCAGTGCCACCTTGGAGACCAACAAAAGCTTCAGGGCATAAGCTTTAAAGAGTCAAAGCTCCCTTTGTCCAATATTAGGAAGGTTCAAATGGATCAGCTTGTTGCAGACCATCAGCCTGTGCTTGGCAATCTGCTAGCTGAAGGATCCACAGCCTTGTTGACCCTGTGGGAACTTTTGAATTCTTGCGAAAGGGGAGTGGGAACTGCCACAAAATAGCTGCCATCAGGGGAGGGCAATGACAAAATGACTGCAGAGGCCGATCTCAAAGTCGTGGGAGAAAAGCACCCTCTTGTGATGAGGGCAATTGGTTCTGAATGGTTGCTTCTTGCAGATACAAAAGTAGTGTCTTCTGGATTTAGGATCAATGGTGCGACCTCATCTGGAGTAC
>NW_015225939.1:0-867 GCF_001447785.1 Gekko japonicus | reverse complement strand
TGGGATTTATTTATTAAACTGATCTGAGCTTTATTAGTATCCAGCCTTCAGTGTGGGCATTCTACCTACTGGGCTGCCAGAGGCATGCCAGCCTTAATGGGCAATCCCACCCTGGCTCCAAGTGCAAAACAGCCTAAATCTACCAATCGCTTCTTCTAGTCTGCATACCAAGGTATGTGAAGAGAAGCTGTTGCTCTACCACACACATACACCCAGTGCTGGCAAACACTATGGTTCAGTCTGGTAAACCCACAGCCCTGATGGAGCTCCTTTGCCAACCCCCGTAACTGGTAAACCATAAGAAGCTGGTCCGGAGAGACTCCCCCCATTATAAGGTGCCTCAGGATGGTTGCCGTAGATCCCTAAATTAAGCAAAATGACTTCAGTGGTCAAGTAGGTTTAAGGAGTAAGCAGCCCTTAAAATATGTTGGTTTCAAGCTGTATAGGCAATAGCAGCACTTTGAACTGGGCCCTGAAGCTGATTGGGACCCAGTGTAGATGAAATACAATTGGAGTGATATGATCCCTACAAGCAACTCCAGTCAGCATTCTGCATGCAACAGTCTATAGCAGCTGGAAACTCTTCAAGGGCAGCACCAAGCACAGAGCATTGCAGCAGTCTAATTTAAATATTACCAGGGCAAGTACCACACTGGCAAGATCGTCTTGATCAGGAAAGGCTCAGTTGGCTCACTGGCTGAAGCTGATGAAAGGCACCTCTGGTCACCGCTGCCACCTGCATATCAGCAGGAGGCCTGGGTGTGACAGCACCTGTTCATTTGGGAGGTGGGCTGTAACCACACACAAGCAGGAGACACCCCCAATTCCCAGGCCAATTCTTCCTCTCACCAGTAGCACTTCCCCTCT
>NW_015225938.1:0-867 GCF_001447785.1 Gekko japonicus | reverse complement strand
TACACTCAGTTCAATAAAGCTTTTCTTGAGGGAAAAAAAGTTTACAGCAAGCTTACAAATGTCTTGATCCTGACTGCTTTTCCTTAGCATCCTTAATCAACGCACAGACCAATGCACAAATGAAATAAAGTAATGAGACCACTACGGTGCCATGATGGAAATACAGACTCTGCTCATGTGCATCAAGAAAGTGAATCATAGAATGTGTGCTAGGTGATTATGCAAATGACTAAGTATCAAGTTGCAAGAGCCAATTATAAACCAACATGAAGAGACAGAGAGAGAAGGTTTGAACTGTGATTTTCACAACTGGTGAAAACTAAAATGTAGGGTTAGTTTTAGCTTAGCCTTAGTACTCCAGCACCTTACTGGGAGTGTAGGAGGTAGCTTTCTGTGTCCTCCCAAAGCCTATAATTGTTGTTTCTTATGCCTACTGACTATTGTTTGTTTTTTTCTTTATGGATTCGCACCCACCCTCCTCCATGTTAGATATTTTGCAGGATATTGGCCGCAGTCAATGGCATTTGGAATGCAACTGAAAAGTTCACTTTTATCCTAAGGTGGAAATTTCTCTCAGTTGGATGGTCTCATTTGACTTACAACCTCCTGATGTGGTTTTTTTTCCCCTCCACACAGTTTTGACAACAGCTCTTTTTCCCCCCTAGCCAATGTATTGAAAAGAATAATTTCTTTCAACCCTGATAGACAAGCAGCAAATGTTTCCGTTGATTTCCAAGCTTGAAGGAGTCAGCTGATAATTGGACTATGCTCCAGTGGAAAACAGCAAAACTTAATTTTGGGCACAATCTGTGGGGAACAGTCATTTGTTTTACAAGAGTCATTGTTGCCCTGCAAGGTGCTTATAGC
>NW_015225937.1:0-867 GCF_001447785.1 Gekko japonicus | reverse complement strand
GCCAATCTGCTGGCTGGTAGGGGGACTAACCGGCAGTGTGGAGGCCTAGCCTGGTGTCTCAATGACGGTGCTGGCGACAAGGGCAAGCTCTGGTATTTGGGTACGAACTATATGGTGGAATGGTTTTTGCCACAGAGTTTTTGCCCAGATACCAGAATGTACCCATGGTGCTGGTGGTGCAATGATGTCACTTCTGTCACTCACCAGAAGTGACATCGCCGCATCCTGCAACAGGCAAACATGACTATTGCTCTGAATCACATAGCAGAAAGAAGCGTGTCGTTGAAAGTAAAGATCCGTGCCAGTCTTTGGCTCAGTGGGTGAGGTGTCCACCGACAGAGGGCTTTGGATGCAATTCCCTCCTGCTGTCCGGAGTGGCATCCTCTCAGGAGGTCGGAAACGTGATTTTCTGAATGCTTGAATCACTTCTCACTTTGAGAGAGTAACAGGCAATTGCAAGAGGGCTTTAAAGTCTGAAACAATGGTTCAGCTGCTAGAGACACAAGCCTCTACTTGCGCCCCAGCGGGGAATGTTAGATTTAATTTCTGTTCTGGAATTGACTGTTTGTAACAACTATTATGGTGTAGATGTGTCTTTGTGAGGAAAATGGAGGGGTAGCGGCATTAAGCATTCAAGCTTTTCTTCCAGTCATCAGGGCTAGAAATTTTGGGGCTTTTGTACACCTACAAAACTGAGACTCTTTAGAGTTGGGAGTAGTCAGGAGTTCATAAAAGAGTATACAAAAGGAGCTCATTCGGGGGTGCCCTGAATATTAATGAATTGCCATTCATAAAGCACAAATCACATCCTTCTTTTTGTGGATCAATGCAATGAACAAGCGGCAAAAGTTGGCAAACCCCCCCCCC
>NW_015225936.1:0-867 GCF_001447785.1 Gekko japonicus | reverse complement strand
GGGTAGAAATTAAATAATAAATAAATAAAGATAAAGATAAAACAGTTTCCTTTTACAGGCAGGCAAATCTCACTCCAAGAGTATTTGTTTTAATGAGACACAACATACATAACTTAAAGTGATTGTACTGAACATCTGGCATGTCCTAGCTGGGCATTAATAAGGCATTTAATGACCCCTGCTGATCAATTTGGCTAAACAGTGTAATGTAATTAACAAAAGTGTGAAAGTGCAGATTGTCATTTCTCCTGGTGTTATTCTTGTCCTGGTGCAAAAGGACTGACTTTTCTTCAGCGCGTCGCCATAAGTTAATTTGAGGCGAGGGGGGAGTGTTTCTTGATATAGTTTCAGCAGTAAATGATCGATCAGCATGTGGGTGTGTTTGGTGTATGCCTAATCAGTTACTGAACACAGATCCTTAGCAGGTTCGCAGTCTCTCCTTCACATAGGCACATGGCAACGTGCAAGGAAAACACACACATACACACACTGTACAAACTGCACTTTTCCTTATGTGGGCTTGAGCCACACACCATTGCCATAAAGAGATCCTAGCATCGCTTACACGCACGCGGGTGCACATACAGGGTTCGCTTCTCAGCAGCGCATCAGACCCGTGGATTGGGTTGATCCCCGAAAGCACTCTGAGAACCGCGCTTGTGCCCATTGACGAGGAGGAGCGGAGGGGAAGCCGACGAAGCGTGGCTGGCGCTCCCTCCTCCAGGCACGGGAGAGAATTCTCGATTCTTTGGACTGAAGTGAGTATATCGGCGCGTGTGTATCAATACACTGGGGTGGCGGGTGGGGGAAGGGAGACTGTGGAAGGATGAATGGAGCCGTAGAGTGCCTGGGGCGGGCTAGTCCCCT
>NW_015225935.1:0-867 GCF_001447785.1 Gekko japonicus | reverse complement strand
GGGGGGGGGTATCCTGCTACAAAGGAGCTTAGAGGTTGCTAAACTGTGGTTAAGAAAGAGACAGTGCCTCCTGAATGACCCTCTGGTAAGTTATCTGGTAGCAAGAGAAAAGAGAACAAGTGGTTAAACTGGCCGAGGTGCTTAGGAGAGTCACTGGCATGGAATGTCTGGAAAACTGGAGAAGAACTTCAGTAAAGTAACCGTAGAATAGAAACTGCTGTCGAAAGCAACATGCGGAGACAGTCTGGAGGAAGGTGACATAGGAGTGATTAGGGGTTGCTCGATTTTGCAGAAGTGATTACTTCACATGTACATGTGAAGGTATGCTTGCTTCAAACAAGACGTTATCAGAACATGCGCAGAAGGGAGAGTCAGACTCACAAGGGAAGGTGTACCTGAACCTTTGGCCTCCCCTGAAAGCCAATGGCAGCTCAGAGCAATCTAGGGAGAGTCCAACAGAGAAAGAAAAGACACCATCCCAAGAAACCAAGAACTCCACTTCCTCCTGGCCATCCCTGAGAAGAACAGATGTGCTTTCAGCCTCTGAAGTGACCAGGAGGTCACCCTTAATTCCTGTGGGAGAGGTAATGTGAATACTTTGTCTGCTGTTGCTAACACAAGTGTCCTATTGCTATTGTGCTTAATACACTGATTTGATTTGTAAATAAAACCTGGAGTGCTTTCTTTAGAGTTCTAAAAAGAAGGAGAACCTACAACACTGCAGCCTCCCAAGCAGAGATGAGCTAAATGCAACACCAGTGAGTGATCTTGGGCATGTCGGTCTTTCAGCCTTTAACCAAACTTCAGCAGTTGTCAGAACGACAACACAGGATCAACCTGAGATCCTTGGAGGAAAAGCAGGATAAA
>NW_015225934.1:0-867 GCF_001447785.1 Gekko japonicus | reverse complement strand
GCACTAAAACGGTAGTAAATAAACATAATTATAGGAGGCCAATGGAGGGAGAGAGAGAATGGGCAAGACATAAAAGCACTAGCTGAAATGTTAAAAAAAACAAACAAACCTACACCTTAATGATGGTGCCAAGCACAGGGAATGGGAAAGGGCATTCCATAAGGGGGAGAGATGACCACTGGGGGGGGGACTGTACTTGAGGGCACCCACCCACCAGGCCTCTGAAGAGTCTGAGATGAAGGTCACAGTGTCTAGGCAAGAAACACAGCCCTGTTATGAGCAGGAGAGATAGGTGATGCCTCTGCCTATTGAACTTCCCTAATATTTCAGCATTTTATTTTTCAAACATGGGAAAGTATGTCAGCCCTAATATAATTATATATGTGTAAGCTCTCCTCTTCTTACTTGGAATAAATCATCACAGTCAGTGACAGAAATGCTAATGTGACTGAGTCCCTAGCTCAGTAGAATTATTCCCTTTGAATAGCAAGTAGGGAACAGCTCCCTTCCTTTAGTCCTGACCTTGTTCTTGAAATAATTATTAGGGTTGATGTCTTTCTTTCTCCTTGGCTCCCATTCACCTCTTCAAGATTCTGCGTTCCTTGCCTGGCACTAGTCCCTTGAAACTGCATAAGGTCTTCATGATCCTTTCTTATTTATTTATTGACAATTTTATTTACAAAATTTGTATTCCACCCTTTCTGCCCTTAGAAGGGCCACTAAGGCAGCTAACCATCTAAAACATGCATGATAACATCACATTTTCAACCCATTAAAACCAATCTCCCCCGAACATACATCATTAAAACAACTGGAAACAGCCAAAATACATACAAAAATGTAAAAGCAACAATTAAAATATTGGGC
>NW_015225933.1:0-867 GCF_001447785.1 Gekko japonicus | reverse complement strand
TTTTTCTACAAAAAAAGCCCTGATTCCATATATTGACTGCATCCTTTTAGACTGTATAGCCATGTTGCTGTTAGAAACATACTGGAATAGAGAATATAGATTCCAGATCTTTTTCATTTTGCTTTTAGGTCAGGCATTTTCTATAGACACTTCCCAAGAAACATTAATCAATGCCTTTTTCAGTGTCACATGTTGACCTCCCACTGTGGTGTTCAGTTGCAAACAGTAATCAAAATACTTCTGATTGGTTCAAAATCACCTGAATTGTGGTGTCACTTTCCATATAATAAAGCTTTTTCCCCTATAAAAGGTTGTGGCTTTTCTGAGATACCTGCTTGCCAGATGTGATACAACAAGAAACGTAGCCTGTTTGAGCAGAACAAAGCATATCTACAAATTGATTAGTAGCCTTTGAATCACTCCTGCACATTCTAAAGATTCTAGCATGTTTTATAGAATTTGCCATCTGCAGATACATGAATTTTAGCTAAATCAGTTATGTTTCAGTTTACATCTCATCTATGCTCTATTCTGTTTTCTTTGAATAAGCCTTTCTTTGTTCATGATTACTAATTGTGCCTTGTTTAATTTTTTTAAAAGATCATACTAATCTGTGAACCATATACCAGTTGTTATTCATACCAATGTGTAAGCCAATTTACCACCTCATGTAATTTGGACATGACTCTAAGAAGGATAATGAATTGGACTAGAAATTCTGCTGGGCTAAGAAAAGGTTTTGGAGACCCCATCCGTTTCAGATACCACTAGGTACATTAGTCAGGTACCTCTAGGTATAGTTAGTGGCAACGGCTCTGGATTAAGCATCAGTTAAATTTCATTACTCTTATTTATTTATTTATTTAT
>NW_015225932.1:0-867 GCF_001447785.1 Gekko japonicus | reverse complement strand
AAATGCTCTACCACTGAGCTGTAGCCCCTCTCAAGAGACATTCTTGGGAAATTGTGCCCAAGCCATCATGGAATAATGTTCATCCACTGATACATTCTTCCCCATAGATGCCTTCATTTCATTGAAAAATGAGGCTATATCCTTTTTTGTAGCACTGAATGTGTGAAATCAGCCGGCGTCCTGTGGGACAGAATCCAGTGGATGCCTGGCATTGTTATATACATGCCGTCTCTGCTTAATGTGTGCTCACAGTCTGGCATGCCGGTATTATCCGAGCGGGAACAATGCAAAGTTCTCGCTTGCCAATTAAGCCTCCAGAGGCCCTCTCGAAGGCAGCGTGAGATGACAGAGGGCCTTCAGAGCACGGAATAGTCACAAACATCCGTAACTTCAGTGAGAGTGAAATTTACGGTACGTAGTGTCACAGATATAGGGAGCGAAGGGAGAAGAAGAAGCTGTAAACATTCCTGGCTTTGATTAGGCGTCCTGTCATCAATAGGATGTTTAAATATCGTTGTGCATCTGAGCGTGTGCCAGAGATGGAGAACATTTGTATTAACAGAATGTGCTTCAATTACATGCAAATTAGATGGTTGGGTGAATAGCTACAAGGCTTGTGAAATCGGTATGTCCTTTGATGAAAGGTTTTCATTTTCTTCAGCGTCTCTGGATATTAGCCAGTCAGTGTTCTAGTAGCAAAGTGAAGCATCTCTGCCTTCTGAGAGGGACTCCAGAGGTACCATTACAATTGTCATGTAGAAACTCTGGTTAGCACTGCCTGAACGCTCCACGTAGACAGGTCTGACACCTTGGAAGCGGAGCGTTCTTTCACAAGTGATGTGAAGAATGTCATCCGCCCCCCCCCCC
>NW_015225931.1:0-867 GCF_001447785.1 Gekko japonicus | reverse complement strand
AAGGGAGTTGAACTTTTTCACCAAAGCAAAATGAAGCATTCATGGAGCTACTCTATGATCACCAAATAAAAAAGGCAAATTAAGCCCTGGAAGCTTTCACCATGTTCCAAACATTCTAGAACAGATGGTGAATGAAATACATTATTAAGGTGACAATGTTAACCTGTGTTTCAAGTCCTTAGTGGTAACAAAAATATCGACAGATGTATCAGAGAGAGTGGTATGAGAGTCACTTTTAAAAGTACAAAAAGAACAAATAACATCAGAAGATTGCCTGAACTGGGCAAGAAAATTCAAATTGCTTCCTGACTTAAACATTTGGCTTCTATGGAACTGACTTCTGTGTAACAACTGGGATCCAAAAGGGCACAGATACACATTCCATGTACCCACCTATTTTTTTCTCTCCCCGAACCACCTTTTTTAAAAGTGAAAACCCCTTAAAAAACCCTAAACTGTTCTACCAACTTTTAAATGTTTGTTGGTTAGACACCAAGAATTTTCAAGGGAAAAATATAGGTGAAATAACATTGATGGAAGAACATAATGGCCATACTCCTATTTGAATTTGTGATAGTTCAAGTGTTACATTACTGTAATGCATAGCACATTGTGCTGCCTTTGAAGTCTGCACAGAAACCTCAGCTAGTTTAAAAAAAATGTGGTTAGATTATGCCACCATGAGTGATCAAGAGGATGTATGGATCCTATCTATGTGCTTGTGTAACTGTGGTCCACATTGCAATTTGGCCCAACAATAGTGTAGCCAGAATGCAAAGAAGAAAACCTTTCTGCTACCTCTCACTCCTACATTAAAGTAGCTGTTGGCCTAGAGTGTAATCACACAAGCAGTTTGGCCTGACATAG
>NW_015225930.1:0-867 GCF_001447785.1 Gekko japonicus | reverse complement strand
TTTATTTTATTATACCACCAGTCTTGTGTTAAATTATGTTGCCAGGAACTTTGTGATATCCCAACCCTTATGTAATTTATATAATTTATAAGTCACACACAAGCCTGACAAACCCAAAATAATAACTATAATAAGTCTACCACAAATCAACATCTTAATCACCAGTGGTGTATCCCAGTTTGTTCAAGATTTGTACAAGCTTATGTGGATGCTTCATTGTGGCCTTTTTGGTTTTTTAATGAAATACCACTATTCAGTAATCTACAAACATGCACCTCTACATTAAGAAACCTTATGCCCCATTTACAAGAATTGTTCCACCATGGTTACTACCTAGAATATAATAAATATGTCTTTTTTTACCTTTGAACTGGTAATCTTGGATGACTGGTCTCTCTATCTGTTGGTTTATCAGAATGTGACGGTTGCCTTTTAATTTCATCTTCATATAATCCAGCCAATGCAAGCTATATGAAATGTTAGATGTGTTAGGCAATGTTTACAAATATAAGAAATAAACAACTCAAGCTCAATAGTAATGTCACAGTTCTACCACACTGCTCAAACACAACCTTATGTGTATGAGAACTATTTTGGTATTCAAATTATGTTGAAAGAACAGCCATTTGCTAAGCAAACTGTTTAACAGCCATAAAAGACTAACACATCAGCTAAATAACTCTTCCACGTAACGTCCAGCACTTACAAGACTAGAATCCATTTTATCATCAGTATTAAATACAACAACAAGGGCGAATGTAAGATAACTGAACAATTAGAAACATTAACTTCTAAAGAAAAGACTTAATAGAAATGTTCCAAGGTATGTTGGATAGACTAGAAGCAGGGCCGGCCCCAGCTTATTTT
>NW_015225929.1:0-867 GCF_001447785.1 Gekko japonicus | reverse complement strand
AGTTGAAATGGAATGGCAAGCTAGTGGGGGTGGGGAGGAAGAAAATAAATGACCTTTTAAAAAACAAAACAAAATAGTATCGGGTATTCTTTATTAGAATTAGATTGGCAGAATTAGATTGGTCATTGTTCAGAGGTAAGATACTAGTGACTTAAATTGTTCAAGAGTGATGTGCAGATTTTTTTTGCAAACCATAAACTATGAGATTTGTATTTGAAAGCCAATAGATGAAATATAAATATTGTTTTTTAAATTCATCCTTTTCTACCCTTTGGTACCTTTTTGTTCATAAGTGACCAGAGCCTAACTCCTTCATTTTTGTGTTGCTTAGGGATGGTATCTCTTCATTATACTTTTTATATTGTAATTGGTATTACCACATAACAGTTTCTATCATGTTAATGGCAGTATTTAGAATGACACTTTCGAAACAGGCCAACAGTAGCTTAGTTGTATGCACACCTATGTCAAGCTAAGTGTCATATCAATTGTCTCTTCATTTCACAAATATGATCTCAGCTGATGCAAGAGGGCAGCACTTGGCATTTTCTCAGTGAAGCCAGGCATGCTAATACTGAAATATCCACTAAATGTGAGAATTGCCTTGCTGGATCAGATTAGCAATCCAGGTAGCCTATTTCAGTGGTTCCCAACCTTTCTGGTAGGTTGACCCACAAGTCCAAATGTACTTGTTATGGAGAATCATTGATTTGCTGACACGTAAGTATTGGACCTTAGGTCTTTGTCAGCTTCTCAGCCCAACATAGGGCTTACAAAGCACCATGAAGCACAATCCCTTTTAATGTCTATTCAGAAATAAGTCTGTCTAAATTCAACAGGGTTTTCTCCCAGGTAAGTGTGTATAGG
>NW_015225928.1:0-867 GCF_001447785.1 Gekko japonicus | reverse complement strand
GACTGTGTGACTGGCCCGAGGCCACCCAGTAAGCCTCCATGGTACAGCAGGGATTTGACTTTGGTCTCCCAGATCCTCATCTGACCCGAAACCCTCAACACACTGGCTCTTAAAAGGAAAGACCTGAAAAGGGAAGGTTTCGCAACCTTGTAGAGTTTAGAAATGTCAACATGAGAGCACCTAAAACCCTGTGAAAGATGTTGTTCAAAAGAGCCTGATAGTACTGTAAATTCCTCTTTAGGGTTCGATTGGGTTGACACTCAAGATTTTTGAAGGTTGTGGAGTTGTTCACAATAGAGACCCAGAGTGGTTTATTCTTTGCATGAGATCTAGAAGTCTTCTTTCAAGGAAGCAGGTCTCAAACTTAATCTAACACTCTGCAAAATAGTATGGAACTGGAGTTTTTATGTAGAAGTTGTCATTGACTCAATGTGTGAGTGGAAGGGATGAGGGGGACATGGAACACCATAGATTCCACTTGTTCATGCATTTTTCATGCCTCGTTGCAGCTATTGTTTTTGCAGTCTCCTGCTGCTTTGACTCCCATGTTTTGTTGTTGTTGTCAGTTGAAACAGCTTCTACAGTGCACGAACAAAGCCAATCAAGGACTGCATAGTGAGCATCATAATAATGTCATAGTGCCATGTAGTTGATCTGATCAGATCTGGCTATATGATATCACTGACAGCAAACATTGACCTCACTATGAAGGATGAAGGAAGAAGGAAGGGGTATCTGTCCCCCCCAGAGGGCAGTGCTGCCTGTGGTCCCAGGCAGTGGTACATGCAAACAAAAATGTTTACCTCAGTCTGTCTGCCCCAGTCATGTCACTGAGTATCTCTGGGGCCGATTCCGCACTAACGGTTT
>NW_015225927.1:0-867 GCF_001447785.1 Gekko japonicus | reverse complement strand
GCTTTCGAGCAAGGGGACCTTTACTTTACTTTTTCCCAATATAGAGGACAGTGGAGCATGTTGTAAGGAAGATCCTCAACTTCTGCCATACCACAGACACAAATATTCTGAGCAGACGTTTGCTCAAAGGACACAGGCACCATGGTCAGGCTGACTGCTGCTGCCCGGAGTGTGGAGGTCTGTCTGGCTTTCCAGGCTACCCTTTGTGCGCAGCTCTGCTGGAGGCAGCTAGCTCATGTCATGCTCTGTTTGAATGCTGTGGAAATGTGTTTTTTGTTTGTTTGCAACATTCTGTAAGGTAACAGCAACATCTCTGAATCCTTACAGCCACAGTGAAAATGGTGGGCAGATTCCGGAAGAAAGGAATATCAATCTGCAAAGGACCACATCCTCTGATTCTACAGATTCAGGTTTGTAACTCAAAGCATGTGTCGCTTATTTCTGTGTGAAAGTTTCAGCATTGTAAATTACAAAGCCCTTGATTAAAATCTCAGTTCAGCCACGTACCCACTTGATGGCCTTTGGCAGAAGAAGAAGAGGTCTGGGCTAGGGATCATAATCATAGGCCCACATCCTGCTTCCCAGAAAGCCCAGCCAGACGCCTCCGGGGAATTCACACACAGGGCATGAAGTTGGTGGCCTTCCCTTGTAACCCCTCAGCAACTAGCTTCCAGAGGCACACTGCCCCTGAACATGGAAGCGCCATCATGGCCAGTAGCTTGTCAGAGCTATCCTCCAAGGATTTGCCTAATTCTCTTTTTAGGTCATCTAAATTTGTGGCCATGTAATTATTCTGGGGCTATTGTGGTATAATAGTATGTTTTGAAGTAGGGTACTGTACTCTACAAGTTGTTGTTGTTCAGTCGC
>NW_015225926.1:0-867 GCF_001447785.1 Gekko japonicus | reverse complement strand
TGTGTCCACCTAAACTGCTTGGTGAATTTGTCTGCATTTTCATGGATAAAATAACAGAAAAAGCTTTGTACAGTTTATGTGAGCCTTTAGGCATATATTTGGCTTGCCTTTATATAACTGTTATGAGTCATTTATGACACTGGACTAGACTTAACTTCTACTGCATGTGCCTATATTCTTTTCAGTTAGGTGACCTCTCCCCACACCCAGTTACAATGGGGGGGGAGTTGCATCATCATCTGGAATTATTTAAATTATATCTTTCTCAGTGCTATAATAACAGAACACCCACAATCAACCATGCGGGGCTACAGCTCTTCCAGCTCTAAACTCAATATCACAGATGTCTGTCACCTGTTTCCAAGGAAATGTGCAAGTGTTTGGGAAAGAGCAGAACCTCATTGTTATTGTGGGAATCTGAAACCATCATGAACTTTGCCCCACCATCTCCTGTCAAAAATATTTAAAGAGCTCATTCTTCACTGGTTAGTAAGGGTTCACATTAAAGGTTCTGTCACTCCTGTAAAGTGCTTGGTGCTTCTTAAGTGAACAGCAATGAGCTGAATAGCAGAAGAGGGAGCTCAGACCTTAGCAGTCATGTAGCAGGATAGCGAAGAAGTAGGCTCTAAATTAGATAGCCTACTTCATGGTTATTTCACCTAATTTGCTCAAATCTCACTCTTGCTTTAGGGAGGAAAAGGTTGTTCACTTGCAGGACACATGGTTTAAATACTGAAGAAAGCACTGTACCTGTTTTGTTCATAGGGAAACCCAGGCCCAGTTCATATATTCAGTAAAATCAAGCTGTAAAGCTGTTTCTAGTCTGTATCCCTTAAGGCTGCTCTCCACTGCTCAGCTGTTTTGGGC
>NW_015225925.1:0-867 GCF_001447785.1 Gekko japonicus | reverse complement strand
AAGTATAATGGAATGCTTAGACAATGCTTCGCTAGTAGAAAATATATAATGTTATAATATTGGTGTGCAAAACTTTTAGGAGGCTTGACGGTAGAAAGACAGTGAGTTAGATATCTATGTATGAGGTAGTTTAAGAGATATAGTGTTGTTTTGATTACTCTCTTATATGTTTGTTTGTTTGTTTTGTTTGTCTTTTTATCTTAAAACAATAAAAATTATTTTTTTTAAAGGGGGGGGGGAAATATAAGCCTGTGGCTCAGTGGCAGAGTATCTACTCTGAAAGCAGAACGTCTCTGGTTCAATCCCAGACACCTTCATTTAAAGGCTATCATGTAGCTTGTGCTGGGAAAGACTGTGGAGAAGCCACTACCGTTCAGAATACAGGGGTTTGATAACTCAGTGACTGCGAGTCTGTTAGCGCATCTGTGGCCTAGCAGGTATTGAGCGTATTGTGTATTTTGTGTCTCTCATTAAGTTGTGTGGGACAGAATGAACAAGATGCAGCCTGAGACCAATTGGCTGGCTGGGGCCAAACACAACCCGCTTTTCACACCATTCCCCTGGCATCCTTCATTCCTAACTGGAAACATGCTCTTCTTAGCAACGAAGTTGTGATGGGCATAAACCTGCTCATTGCCCCTGATGTTGGGGTTCCCTATTGCATGCTGGGGGCAGGGGGGAAGGTACCTCCTCCCCCAAAGCCAGCTTCGACATCACAGTCCAGCTGCTGGATTTATTATATGTTTATTAATAATATTTATATTATCAATACATTAATACATTAATTATAAATCTTATAACATTTATAACCTGCTTTTTAACTATCACTCCCAGAACAGTTTATTGGGGACTGGAGAATTCAGTGCA
>NW_015225924.1:0-867 GCF_001447785.1 Gekko japonicus | reverse complement strand
GACACCTCGTGTCCTCCTCCTGTTTGCTGTAGTCATTCTTTTTCTGAACCAGAAAGCCGCAGATCTTCAGCGTTTCCTCACACGGAAGACACACCAACCCCTCGACTGGCAAGAGGACCAGAGCGGTGTGTCATGCAAAGAGGCCACAGGCAGCCTCCTCTGTGAGTCCAAAACCTCCAGCCATAGGAAGGTTGAATTCTCATGGCCATATGGGCAACCCTTTTCCAGTTCAGTGATTACCAGATCTGGGGAGCGGGTTTCGCCATACTACCAGAAGGGGGGTTGGATGCCACCTGGAGCAGATGGGGCAGGACCAAAGAGGGAGGGGTAACTTTATGGCAATGCACTGGATAGGAGCGATAATAATCAGAGCTGTGCCAAAGAAAACAAGAAGCCAGCCACTTAAGTGGGTGCAAACGACTGCGATCGGCCAAACTTTGCTATCGCAGAGAGGGAATGAGGAGCTATGCGGGGCCACTGAAGTTCCAACGTTGAATAAATGGGGACCAGCTCATCACCGGGGGGGGGGGGACGGGGACGGGACGACACCTGGTTCTCAGGCACTCACCTGAGAAGTGATGGTAGAAACATATTTTTGCCAATACGTGATGGAACGGGGCGGTGATGCCGTCCACTTTGATTGAGCTGCCGTGCAAATCGCCGGACTCCAGCAACTTGGCAAAAGCGTCACTGCACAGACAGAAAAGGGGTGTGGATGAGAAGTGGCCAAGGGGAAGCCTGGCTTCTACCTTGCAAGCAGCAACCCGTGGCCCCAGCACTTAGAAACATCTCAGGCAGCAGATGCTGGGAAACACCTCTTTCTACTGTGGGAATGGCTTCGGGTCCCAGCTGACATGAATGAGCAAG
>NW_015225923.1:0-867 GCF_001447785.1 Gekko japonicus | reverse complement strand
TATTCTGAATGTCAGGGCCCTTTAAGATGCCTGAGGTAGGATACCTAAGTATTGATCCAGGACACACAAAAAATCAACAGAAGAATGCAAGGCATGCAAATATTCTGATATTTATTAGCCTGTATACTTACTCTGTAATAAATATGGATGACCAAATATGTTAGGCATATCCAGTGTGCTTCTCATATTTTATCCAGATCCTAGAATCAAGTTTGCTTGGGCCAGTCTGGCCATTGGTTATGCCAGGGAGGTTCACAGTCAGGTACCCTTTGCTAAATATTGGGTTCAGAAATGGCCTGTTCATCTCATGAAAGCAGGACAGGATGAAAGGGAATGGTTAGGCTGAGATATGTTGCTTCCCCAACAACAAATGCAATTCTTGCTCGGTAGACAAGCTACTGCCTTTATCACCTGCCTGCCTCTAGAACGTGAACATATCTTCCATGATTTGTGTTCTTGATTTTCTGGGGGAGGGATGAGGCAGTACTTCCAGATTATCAGTACAAAGCTGCCCTTCAGGCCTTCAACACAAGAAAGAACATGATGGCCATAGCATTGATGTTCCTTGTCTCCATTGCATATGCGTATAGTTGAAGTGTCTCTTTTTAAATTATGGAGTTGTTTGTTGTTGTGAAGTTCAGTGACTGGAAATCCAGGTGTGTAATTTGGCTCTACTGAAGGGGTGTGCCCAGATTTGGAATAGGGCTACAGTGCTGGGAAACTCTCCCCGGCAATGTTGTCCTGATCATATATCCACTCCTCTGCTCCGTCTGATTTAAGTTCTGGTGGGGGAAAACTCTACAGGGTTTAGAACAGGTCAATAGATCAAATTCATCAGGGAAATGTTGGCAAGCACTGTGTCCCCCC
>NW_015225922.1:0-912 GCF_001447785.1 Gekko japonicus | reverse complement strand
CCTGACTGCGTGGCGAAATGGCAGCGCACACAGTCTGCTATGGATACATTACACTGCTCTTTTTCAAGAACAGCTGTGCCAGAACTATGGCTTGCCCAAGGTCATCCAGCAGGTGCAAGTGGAGGAGTGGGGAATCAAACCTGGTTCTCCCAGATCAGAGTCCGTGCACTTAACCACTACACCAAACTGGCTCTCTGGGTGTGATTCTGCTCAGTGTGGAACCGAGAGTCCCTCCTTTACATTCTGATTCTCCAGTTCGCTCATTTGGTAGTCTTAGGCAAGCCCCTCATGAGTAATATGGGAATAATAGTACCTGTATTTCTTAAGACTATTCTTGTTAACGTTATTCTTAGCCCCTAAATACTGTGGCATTTAAGCCTTGTTCACTGGATGGCCCATCCTGTTGATTATACTTGACTTGCACTATGAGTCTCAGAGGGAAAGGCAGACTATAAATATCATCGCCGTTGTGGTCATCGTAGTGGATATATTATTGCCCTATGAAGCAGACAGGGCTGTTATAACAGGGCTGTTAGAAACATTTGTATTTTTTTCATGGTTTCTAAGGGATTATTTTGTCCACGTGTGATATACTTTGTATTTATTTATTTATTGGAATCCCCCCCCTCTGACGCCACTAACCCGAAGGGTCTCATGGCGACCTACGACATTAAAACCAACGAGGCAAAAACAGCATAAAAACAAATGACAAATACAAAAGGTTAACAAAATGTTAAAATACATGGCTGTCACCACACTGCTATTAAAGCAACCCAAATACATGGTTGTCCTCCAAACACCAACCTAAATAATTCAGCTCTGCATGCCCTACAGAAACTGAATGAATGTTTAGGGCACGGGTGTCATCCAAGAGTGCGTTCTGCAGGGTAGGGGGCCACAACTGAGAAGGCC
>NW_015225921.1:0-867 GCF_001447785.1 Gekko japonicus | reverse complement strand
TGTCAGCAGGTGCCATGGTGCCCACAGGTACTATGGTTTAGATTTTATGTCATCTTTTCTTGGGTGACTATTGATTAACGATCTAATGCCCACAAACATCCATCATCTGGCGGAAAGGGCAATAAAGAATGCTTTTCGTTTCCACATCCACTCCTCAGCTGGGACTTGCATGGGTGCCGTGGCCCCAGAGAATCAGTAGGAATGCTCTATCCTTATAAATTATTTTAATTTTCAACAAAAAGAATCCCAAAGAAAGGAGTTACACTGACATTTAGCAGTCACTAGCTACCAAGGACAGTTCAGAATCACACCAATTTTTGGATGACTTCCATGAGTTTTACGGATAGCTATTAGTCAGAAGAAGGAGAGAACTTCTTGGTGTTGTGACCTTTCTAACAGCATTTTTAATAACTTGTTTAGAAACATCTCGCCGTAATGTGGCTTACAGCTTGAATGGATTCTATTAAGGTTTTCTGTCTTTCACCTTTCTTTGTTGCCTGTATGTGACATAGTTTCCTCGGTGCCAGCCAGGTGTTGGGTCTCCACTTGGTCTCACGTCTACCTGCTCCAATTGGACAAGGAAGCTGTTTGCAGTAAACTTTGCTAAAGTCCATACTTGTCGAGTTGCACTGCTAATTATGTTCCCTGTAGGCTACAGCCAATGGAATCCGTTGAATGGATGGGAATAGGAACTCATTCATTTCCTGAGGTCTGACATTCTGTCTGATCACCATGCCTATGAAAATATATCACTGAACTAACTCTCAACTGAAACTGATGCGCAGAACAGCAAGTGTGCCGTGCAACCCGGCTCACACACGAACGTTTGAACAGGATTGTGTGGGATTCATGGTACCATTTTGTTAT
>NW_015225920.1:0-867 GCF_001447785.1 Gekko japonicus | reverse complement strand
AAAGCAATAAAAAATTATTTTTTAAAAAAGTCAATGTTTGCGATCACCTTCAGCACTGGCCCTTGGCTGTCCAGTGTCACCTCTCTTTCTCCTCCCTACAGTGTGTCCCTCAAGTCTGAGATTAAGAAGCTGATCTACATGCAAGTGGCGCTGTGGCTGCTGGTGGCGGCGCAGATGTGTGTCGCTCACTTCAAGTTGCTGCCCCACGACCAGGTGGCCATGCCCTACCAGTGGGAGTACCCGTACTTGCTCAGCATCATCCCTTCGCTCTTCGGCCTCTTCTCCTTCCCCCGAAACAACATCAGCTACCTGGTGATCTCCATGATCAGTACGGGCCTCTTCTCGGTGGCGCCTCTCATCTACGGCAGCATGGAGATGTTCCCCATGGCCCAGCAGCTCTATCGCCACGGCAAGGCCTACCGCTTCATCTTTGGCTTCTCCGCCGTCTCGGTCATGTACTTGCTGGTGGTGATCGCCGTGCAGGTCCACGGCTGGCAGCTTTATTACAGCAAGAAGCTGCTGGACTCCTGGTTCACCAGCACACAGGAGAAGAAGAAGAAATGAAGAACCGGCTCGGAGCTGCATGTATGTGGGACACCGTCTCGGGGCTGGGAGCTGGAGGTGCCAGACTCAGGCGAAGGCAGGACGGGTTCTTTGTCATCCCCACCCAGTGGATAGGGTGATGCCAGAGGTCCTGTGCATGCCGAGTGAGAGTTGAGCCCCTACCTTGGCATCTTCCAGCTAGGCCTGGGAGAAGCACAGTATGGACAACTTTCCTTGGGAGGGATTGAAGGGTTCTTCGGTCTTAAGGAGAGGCAGCCAATGCTGTCAGGTAACATGCTGTCCTCATGCAGCTGAAAGTGCTGG
>NW_015225919.1:0-867 GCF_001447785.1 Gekko japonicus | reverse complement strand
GGGAGAAAATGGCAGCTTCTACCTCTGTCATGTATCACAAAGTGAAATCACGCCCCAGATTCTCCCCTCCAAACGTAGTGCGCCCAAATCTCCATGAATTTCCTAAGGGCCAGAGAAGGCAACACTATCCCTCAGACTTGGGCTATATAGCTCTGGATGTGCAGAAGCCTCAGAATAACACCCCAAAGGTTCAGTACTACAGCAGACCATAGTATCCTCCCCCTAAACCCCATCTGATTGCTGTTACACCTTAAAGTGTGGTTTCAAGCAGAAAATTTGACATATGCTGAGAGCCTAGACAGAATATGACTAATGAAAAATACAGGGAGCAATCATGTAAAAGAAGGTGTTACAGCATAAAATTGGGAGCCTGCAAGCATGCATAATGGGTAGACTAAGAAAGCCAGTATAGTGTGGTAGTGATTAGTGCATTGGACTAGGGCTCTGGAGAACTGGGTTCAAATCCAAACTCAGCCATAAAACTCACCAGAAGACTATGCACCAGTCACTTTCTTTCAGTCTAAACCTCCTCACAGGATTGTTAAATGGAGGACATGAGATCATGGATGCTGCTCTGAGCTCTTTGGAAGTATGGTAGGATTAAAAAGTGATAGATTACACAGTTAAGACCTCCGCCCTCCCCATGCCATAGCACAAGACTACTGAGTTCCAGAGCTAAATAAGTAAAATCATGCTCTCCTGAACCGCAGCAGTCCAGCATCCTGGCACAATTGATCTATAGTTCTTACTGGTGAGGTCTGGAGCTAGATGAACAGGAGTGGCCATTTTTTTACCACCACTCCTATGCAGTATGTCCCATAAAACATGTGTTCCAAATGGATCAAGTAGACTAAACTTGTGTGATTT
>NW_015225918.1:0-867 GCF_001447785.1 Gekko japonicus | reverse complement strand
AGAACAGGGGTGGACTGGCCCATTCACTCATTGGGCAATGCTCCCGGAGAGCCGGAGGGCTCCTGAAGGCTGCTGGACAGAGACGCGCCCCAGAGGTGCTGGTAACGCCGCAAGGGACGCTGGGCTCAGACACGGCTGGGCAACAGTAGAGGGCATGTCTCCCCCGCCCTGGCACGAGAGGGAAGCCACAGACAAGCCCATTATCCCCACCACTGTTGCCAGCATGCCTGGGGCTTGGTCCAGCTTGTTTCCAGACCTTTTCAGCTTCCTAACCCACCCCTGTGCAAGAGAAGCTCTCGCTGGACGACTCCCAGTCGACAAGTCTCCATGGTGCCTAGAAATTGCATCACCCCTGGAGGTGGAGCTCAGCTAGCTCTGGAAAGGTCGGCCTAGTGCCGATTGTTGGGGGAGCGCAGGTACCCGCGGCGTGAAAAGGCGTAACATAAAGTTCAGGTAGCCCTGACCTGGATGGCCCAGGCGAGCTCGACCTTGTCAGATCTCAGAAGCTCAGCAGGGTCGGCCCTGGCTAGTAATTGGGCGGGAGACCACCATGGACGTCCGGGATAGCTATGCAGAGGTCTGACCTGGATGGTCCAGGCCCAGTCTCCTCAAGATCTCAGGAGCTATGCGAGGTTGGCCCTGATCAGTGCTTAAGATGAGAGACCACCAAGGAAGTCCAGAGTTGCTATGCAGGGGGCGGGAACGGCAAACCCACCTCTGCTTATCTCTTTGGTCTTGAGATCTCTATGGGGCTGTCGTAAGCCGGCTGCAACTTGACGGCACTTTCCACCACCAATGTTCACATTGCTTTAATGCACCTTAAATGACGGAAGCTGCGGCCCCGAAGAGGTCTGCTTCTCAAGAGTA
>NW_015225917.1:0-867 GCF_001447785.1 Gekko japonicus | reverse complement strand
TCTCTCCCTCGCCTTCTGCTCCGCTTCCCGAAGCAAGTGGGCTGCTCATTCGGGTACAAATGGCCACAAAATGAAGATGAAGCAGACCACATCAGAGGGAAAGGGAAGGCATGATAAAAAAAAAGGGACAGGAGGAGGGCAGGCACATGTGATCAGGTATGCTTATCTGTCCCCAGGAGCCAATTAATTCCCCCTGCTGTGGACACCCAGGTGCCTCCACAGAGGAGGGGAAGAAGTGCTTCTGTTTTTCAAAAGATCACTGTGGTGTCGCCACTCTTTGATTTATTGCTGCCCCAGTTTGTTAGGGCTATTTTCATAGGGGAGTCTGCACATCTGTGATCATAGGATTCAGTATCGGGAGCAGCGTTCTAGGAGTAGTCGCATTTTCAGGACACATTTCTAGCCCCATGGAGAGCAGAGTCCAAAAACACAAAGGCGGCTCATGGCAAATTCTCAAAAGGCCAGAACGTATCTGAACACAGAGAACCAGCATCGTGAGTCACCTAGCGCAATGTGAATGGCAACACCTCTCCCAAGGTTTTGGTGGCAATGAGAGGTCTTTGTGAGCCGGGCTGCTAAGAGCCTTTGAACCCAGGCTTCCATATAGGACAGTGTGCCCTGCCAATGAGCCATGGGGAATTCAAGCTGCGGCAATCTACCCAGCAGCATAAAAGGGACATATAAGCATATCTGTTCATATAGTGCATTGTTATCCTGCTCTTCATCCAAGAAAGGGCCATCTACACAGTTCTCCAGTCCTGTCCTCACAAATGCCCTGTGAGGTAGGGTAGACCAAGAGAGAATGACTGATTCAGGGTGATACAAGTGAGCTTCCACGGGACTGGGGATTTCAACCTGGGTCTCCCC
>NW_015225916.1:0-867 GCF_001447785.1 Gekko japonicus | reverse complement strand
TCGTCTATTTTTAGGTGACAAAGGGACTTGAATCTAGCTGTTCTACTGCAAGCCAAGAGGGCTGCCCTCTGAAACTAGTTCTTGATAGTAACCATGTGGTATTGTTGTTTACCAGCTGGACTTTCTGAGTCTTGAATCTGGAATGTTGCGAACCTTGTTGCACCTCCAAATAGGACCCAGCCTTTCTTAGGAACCGTTATGTTGATAGACATCACCTCTTTTCAAACATTCAGTTCTCTGCTCGTTCTGAACAGATGTGTTCCCACCCATCACTGAAACGAGCGGTGCCGTGACGGTGAGCGTTCCTTCACATGGAGTTTTGTACGGCGCTTCTAAAGTCATCCAGGTGGGCTCCAACTGGAAGAGCATCAACCAGTTCCTTGGAATTCCGTATGCAGCGCCTCCCTTGGGAGAGAACCGGTTCCGTCCACCACAGGTTTTCACTCAGGTGGAATCCTGGAATGCTACAACGACTCGGTGAGAAGATTCTTAGCGCCTTGGTGGCCAATAGCCACTCGGTCATTTGTCAACAGGACTGTTTTCCGGGAATAGGCCCTCTAATCTAGCCTTCTTGTTAGTGGCAGTGGCTGCCAGCCAGATCTCCGGCATATCTCAAGCAGTGTGATATTACCTACCTTTGGTTCCATGACCTGACTCTTCCTTACTCACATCAGGGTTGATCCTACTGCTGGACATTGCCAGTTACTTTTTTTGCCATTGCCAGTTACTTATTCTTTTATGTTTGCAGTCTTGAGTGGTTTATTTGATTTTTTTTTTGTCATGGGTAGGGGATGGGCATGAACCAAATTTTTTGGTTCAGTTCTTTGTGGTTCGTGTCTGAACCACGAACTGAACCGTGAACTGATA
>NW_015225915.1:0-867 GCF_001447785.1 Gekko japonicus | reverse complement strand
TTCAGCCAGCTCTGTCCTCTCCTTCTCTTTTGGTAGAAACTGAAGCATCCTTCTTTGCACCCCAGGAATAGGAACCCGCGTGTCTTTCACAACACTCTCAGTCTCCAGCTAAAATTGGCTAATGATCTAAGAAACAATAAAGGTGGAACATGGGTCTCTAAATTTTAATTCTGTTCTTAGACTTTGTAGTTATCACTGACAATTTAATATTGATTAGGTTGATTATGTATCTTTCTATTTCCCAACATATAAAAGCATTTATGATTGGTTTCGGATTCATCTTTCTGTAAATAATTAATCAGATGATAATTGTTAGTATTACGTTGTTGTTGTTTTTGTCTCTTTTCTTGGTAAACTTTTGTGCTTTGGTTTGATCTGTCATTTTAAAATTATGAGCAATAAGGGGTGTGAAATGCTTCCTAATCTGTGCATTAAAAATATAATTTGGTAGGATTTTTTAAAATCCCTTTAAACTCTCTTCCAGTTAAAAAATGTCAAGTAGCTTATGAATTATGTTCAATTTGCAGAAAAATAAGATCATACTATCCAAATGATGCAAACTATGAGTAAAATGGAACTAAAATTACTCATTTGGGGTTCCCAAGATGAAACAGCTTTCGATTTCCAGTTTTAACAAAATGCTGTCCATCTTCTAATCAGCAAGTCCTTTAAAAAAGGCCCCACACTGAAGTATCAGGAGTTAAAAGTCCCAAAGCCACAACTGTATTTTCAATTTTGCTTTAATGCAACAGTGAAACTTAAAAGTATATGAATATGGAACCCCTCACAAATACTGCAAAGGACCCAACCCCATCTAAATGTAAATGAAAGTTGGTTGAGCAATACTGAACCAGGCCTTCAAGCAAA
>NW_015225914.1:0-867 GCF_001447785.1 Gekko japonicus | reverse complement strand
CGCTTCTTATGGAGAGGAAAAGTGGGATACAGGTGGGATTAAAATTTTGATTTGTCAAAGTATTTGACAAATTAAAGGCTTGCCTTGATCTCTTAAAAAAACAAAAGCAAAGCACAGGACTGCCATGTAAATCAGCAGTACAGAGGGATGTCGTGTTGTTGCAAGATTCCGATCCTCATGAGGATCCTAATGAGGACGCTCGTTAAAAATGTCATCCAAATGAGTTTGCTCCATTTCCCTGAGCCTTTAATATTGGGGGTATCTCCTACTAAAGGCTGTCTAAAAACATACTTGGGAGCTTTTGAAGATCAAAAAGAGACTGTTTTGTGGTTGGGGATGTAAGCGGCAGAATGTGTGGTTATCATGAAACAACACTGGTGCCCTGGGACACAACATAGTCGAAGCTGCCATTACGAATTACTCTCCTGGCGTTTTTAATCTGCTGCCTTCTACTTCCTGTGGGTAGGACAAACATGAAAAGTTCTACGCATTCCTTGTCTCCCGCCTTGTCAGTGTATTTAAAGATAAGCACACGTTCTCCAGATTGCGAGACAGATTTCGTCTCTTCCTCTGGCCTTGGAGGGGAGGCGTTCGCTTTCTCTAGTGGTATCTTTCCCCGGAAGCAACGTGAACATGGTGTCTCTAAACGATATTCTGCATTAGTTGGCTTACTGCTATGAGGAAGACAGAAGATGGCAGGAAAGGGAGACAGTCTGTGATGCCTTCCGCGTAATCAAATCATCAGATAATTAAATCAAAAAGATCGCAAGCAAAATAAATTTGCAATAAAAAGTAATTCAGCTTTCACTCTTTATTTTATGTCATCCAGGACGACATCAGATGGTAACTCAGTTACGCACTCTATAA
>NW_015225913.1:0-867 GCF_001447785.1 Gekko japonicus | reverse complement strand
AAAAGCATTTGTAGTTCCTTAAAAATTCCTACAAGGCTCCGATCTTGTGGTGTCTTAACAGGCAGATTTATTGTGGCACAAATTTTGGTGGTCCATCCCATGCAGAAAGGGGGTTCAGAACGCAGGGAGAACTCCCGATGCCACCTGGAGGGTGGTAAGCTTAGCACAAGGGGCCTCTCTGATGTTCCTGGCAACCATAAGAGAGAAGAGAATCAGTCTGATATCAGCACCACCAGTTGCTGTTCACCCTTCAAAACCAGCCTTCCATTTTCCAAAACGGGAAAAGATATGTTCGTTATCATATCAAGAGTGGAGGTCAAGGAGACAAGACAACTTTGTGACTTTGTGATCTAAAATATACCCTTTCACCCCACCTGTTTCCATGGCCCTGAAGAGGAAGCACAGAGAAAACATCTGCCACCACTCTAACCTGATGTTAAGCACCTTTCTCCAGAGAAAGGCTTGTCAGCACAACAACAAAAAGTGCCAGGACAGAGGGTGGGGACAACAGCGAGGAAGATAACTGGGACACAAATAAAAGAAAACATGGAAGAAACCAAGAGGGAGAGACTAAACAGCACCATTGTATTAAAGGTCAAAATAAGACTGCACAATTATATTATCTCTCTAGTACATTGGTCTCCCACCCATCCTCCGAGGACTTTGGGAGTGGTGCACACGCTTCTCTGTTCCCCATTTTATCCACGTAACAGCTGCCCTGTGGGGTAGGTTTGGCTACAATCTGGTGAATGGCCCAAGGTCACCCAACGAGTTTAATGGAAAAGTGGGGATCTGAATCCGACTCTCCCAGATCCTAGCCACACCATGCCAGCTGTGATATAATACAAATATAATGGCCCAAACCAG
>NW_015225912.1:0-867 GCF_001447785.1 Gekko japonicus | reverse complement strand
GTGTTCTCCCCATACATGTGGTGAAATGTAATGACTGAAAAGAGATAGCATTATGTCCGGTTTGGCCCTCTGATTCACCATCTCTGGACACCAAAATGGTTTCCTTCAGCTCTTGCTGAGGCAGGTGGTGCCTGACCTTCTCTCATGGCCGTTCTCGATTGCCTGGTAATCAGCTCTCATTAGTGGCCCAGACATGAAGCAGGACAGCATATGGCTCATACTAAAGCCATAAAAACGTGCTCAGATAAAGTATCCTGAAACAGCAGGGCACTGAAGGAGAACAGAGTATCCATGCTTCTTTTCAAAACAGAAAATAAGATAAAAACAGAAGCATATTTTTGCTAATGAAGTACGGATTCCAGTGCTGTGATAGCAAACTGGCAAGGTGCCTGGACACGAAGGACACGCTCCACATCGCACTTACAGTATACACTGATGCACTTGGAAGAAAAATGGCATTTTCTCAGCCAACAAAAGAATGTGTTTGAACCCACAAGAGAGGAGCCACATGGAAGGAAGAGGGCACAGATTCTTATGCATCAAACGAGTGACAACTGCACATTGACAACTGCATGTGAAAAAAATAAGATGACTTAGACTGGTCCAAAGATTTAAAGCAAAGCCTGGTGATAGTTTTGTCTCAGCAGAGACACCAGACGAGGGCTGAACACATTTGATAGGTTGGAAGGGTAATGTAAGCATTACGAGCCTAGCAGGGCTGGCCAGGGAAGGCACAAACAGAAGCTGTATACCTACAAGAGAATCAAGATCCGTGGAAGTAAATTTGTAAGAAGCAGAGATGTATGATTGTTGCTGTTGTGCCCTGCTTTGAACTATACTGCCATGAAAGCTGGGTAACCTTGGGCC
>NW_015225911.1:0-867 GCF_001447785.1 Gekko japonicus | reverse complement strand
CCTCCTCCTCCTCCTCCTCCTTCACTGTTAAAACTGAAATTACTTGTGTAGCTCTCTTCTCCCCTTAAGAATGTCATTTCTGTCTCCATTATATTGAATTATTATAAATGAACAAAATATTATTGGTAACAGCCACCTTAGTTACAATTTATTACTTGAGTACTTACGTTAAATATTAACACCGTAATGATTTGAAACACACAGTGAACTGTTTCCACCCATATGGATAAACACTGGTTCATCTGATTAAAAAAACCTGAGCAAACACTGTGGTGACACAGTGTGAAAGAAAACGATCTCCATACTGTACGTTTGTTTTTTTATTGTGTTGTAAAAACCATTATAATATTCCATCTAAGGACATAGAAGGGCAAAGCAAAGTCATACAGAACACATTTTACAGGGTAATAAATATACTGACGTCTTAACATAATGTCCACCCTTTTGTGGTTCCAAAAAACAAATAGATTTCTACAGGTCTTTTAGTGGCTCTGATCTCTTGACTGGATCTAATTCCGGGAAAGTGTGAGTGCTTTGAGTTTAATTGGAGCCTGATCTTATTGATGATTCAGCCTTTTATAATATTGTATATCTTATTCATTCTGAGTCTATGACTTCTACTTAATCAGTTGTGTTCCTTCCTTTCCACACAACTGTTGACTGTGTATTATATTTGTACCTGAGACTTGAGCAGCAAACCACATCCAGGAGACACAATTGAATGCTGGTGTTCCAGAAATCAGGTCCTTTCCATGTATAAACTTGTAATCCAAGAATAGTGGAATCTTAGTTCAAGAGAAGGGAACATGAGGAGGGGAAGGTTTTCATGAAACATGCAGGACTGTTTCTGTGTCTGTTGCTTATTGT
>NW_015225910.1:0-867 GCF_001447785.1 Gekko japonicus | reverse complement strand
CCACCCAGACAAGGCCCCATATGGGTCCCTCTACCCCACACCACCTCCAACTAGAGAGAGGGTGTGGGGGGAGAATGCAAGCACTGGCCAGCCAGCAGTTGGCTGCTGAAACTCGGCCCATGGGGGAGCAACAAGGAGGGGTAATAGCCAGCAGGCCTCTGGTGGCAGCCGCAGGAACCCCGCAGCCACCCAATGGCCCTACAGCCCACCCAGGAGGCCCGCCTCATGCCCTCCCCGCTGGGGTCCTCTGAAACCTTGCTAGCCCAAGCAGACTCGCCATCACTGATCGAGGTTGTCCACTGGCCGGGGGAAGCCAGAAAACTGGAAGGCCCTCCACATGGTCACTCCCCTTGTCCAGCCGCACAGCTCTGTCCTCCTCTGAGCTCACATGGCACCAAGTTGTGGAGGGAGGTGGTTGCCGCCCAACCTGGCCAGTGTGCCAGCCTTTCCATTAGCTGGCCTTCCTGCATTGAGCTTTGATTGGCTCATGAGGAAGTGGGGGGGAGGCAAATACCAGTGCCCACTTTACTTGGTGGGCACTGGTCATGTTATCACTGTAGCACAGTAGATATGAAACAGACCTCCTATGGCAGATTTTGCTACCAAGGTTAACATTACTGCATACCATGTGGGACTCATACACACAAAAAGCTTCCCACAGAGAAACACTTCCATAAGGTTCTATATTTTAGCAACCACCGTGCTGTAAAGATCGTATATGAAGAGCTGGCTCTTCCTGTGGCTTCATCTGATTACTACTGCAAAGCTTCATACTACCCTACAGAAACATAAAACAGCAGAGTCCACAGCACAGACTGCAGCCCTACCTAATCAAATATCCCAATTTTTTTCCACAGCAAAAGTAAC
>NW_015225909.1:0-867 GCF_001447785.1 Gekko japonicus | reverse complement strand
CTCCAAAGCATCCATCTTCTCCAGGGGGAGCTGATCTCTGTAGTCTGAATTGTTATTTTGGAAGGTCTCCATGCCTTACCAGGAGGTTGACAGCCCTATGCCTTCATGCTGTTTACACAGGCATGTGAAGGACACAAGAGGTGACCATCCCCCCGCATTCAGAGGTCTGACTTCTAGAGAGATGAACCCTGAAAAGATAATGTTTACAGATGACACTAACCAGATTTCAACAAAACACACACACCCTTCCCACCAAAGGCAGAACTAGCAGTAAATTAAAGCCAATGCTTGGAAAACAAGTACTATTCCTACTAAACAAGGACAGGGGGAGAGCATCAAATGGGGGAGGGGATACCGTCTCCCTCACATGGCATGTAGAAGCTCTGTGTGGTATTGTGCAAATGGAGCATTGATCGTCAGTCCTCAAACAAATGGATTCAGGGCTGCCGCCCAAGTCTACATGCCTCAAACCATTCCGCTGCATCTGAAAGGCCTATTGAAATTATTTCAAGAGGTTTATGCCAACGCAGCAGCTTGTGATGAAAGCCAATCCTTTCCTGCACCTCTTCCCCTCCTCCATGTTGGGCTGGAAGAACTCTTGGCTACAGAAATAGGAAATGGCAGCCCACCCAACCCCACAAGGCTTGTTGGGCGGTGGAGGGGGAGGAGATTAAATTGCGTGTCCCATGATTTGACTTCATGAACGTTCTAATTATACTTTTATACGGAGCAGACACTAAGAGACGAGGGAACAACCAGAAATGTTTCTGCAAATGACAATAATGAAAGTATGAAGCAGCAGTTTCTTAGCAACAAACTGCAAGCTGTGTTAGGTAGTGTTCTTATTTTTATCAGGGCTTGTGTGTA
>NW_015225908.1:0-867 GCF_001447785.1 Gekko japonicus | reverse complement strand
AGCCAAGGATAGGCAGAGGATCAAGGCCATGGTGACTGACAAATGGGAAGGGGGAATGGAGAAGGATTGGGTTGCCCTAGGGATGCAGTTATGAGGAGCCTATGATGCTTCAAGTAGGCAGTCCCTTCCTGGCAGCAAGAGTGATTTCCCCCACCTTTGAGTGCTGTGAGCATAATTCATAGCTCACATTGCGTGATGGTTCCCATGGGAGTCCCCATGAGGCACTTAAAGGAACAATGTAAGTCATGGCCAGACTCCGTGCTTAGTCACACTGCTCAGGAACACACAGGATTGGGTGCCCTAAGGCAAAGATCTGGTTTTGCTCACTTCCCAGCACTTGGAACTTTCCATGGTGTTGGGTTGTGGCTAATTGTTCCCATCTGCTTCTCTGCTGGCAGCCGCCACTGTGGCACGGCCTGAACAGCGTACGGTGTTTCCAAGCAGTGCTGAGCAGGAAGGTTCTGGGACAGACACAGGCTGCAGAAGGAGACCTTGAATTTCCTCGGAACAAACAAGAAGCTGGACTTTGAAGGGTGAGTTGACCATATCCGTGCTCGGTCTGCATAAACGTTTGTGTGCAAGTCTGATAATCCTAACAGCTGCCTCCAGCTTGCTATCTGGGACACGCCTGAGCCATTGCTGATACCTCTGTGGCCATCCACTCAGTTCTCCAGGCACGCCTCTTTTTCTAGCTTACCTGCCTTGCAAGGTGCTGAGACTACCTGGAAATGCTTTCAGACGAAAGAAGAAAGGAATGTCCAGGTTGTTTGGAACAGAGCAGTTTAAAACTGGATGATGATTTTTTGGAAACGATTTAGCCAACAAAATAAACTTCAGGTTCTTGTGCTGTTTCCCTGTACAGCATGG
>NW_015225907.1:0-867 GCF_001447785.1 Gekko japonicus | reverse complement strand
TTGATTAATGTCATATCCCAAAGCTTTTGGAAGCTTGCAAAGAGTGAGGGAAATTCACAGAACTGGAGATTTGCCCACACTTGTTCCTGTATTCAAGCTTCCCACAAGAGGCAGCGTGAGCTTCAGCAAAACTCTTGTCTGGAGGCTAGAGAGGAACCAGAGATCTCTCTCTACTTTTCCTGGTGTTATTTGACCCTTTGGAAATCCACTGACATCATATAACTTTTTACACGACTGAAGTGCACAAATATTCTTTGGCAGCAGCACATCCCCCCGCCCCTAATTGTACATTTGTCTCTGGTTGCAGATTTATTAAAATAAAATAAAAAAATTAAGGTCCCTGGTGGGTGAAAGCTGATTTCAGTGGGTGGCTTCCCACCTGCTCGGGTGAATTTGCTCCCTGCACAACTGGGTGGTTGCACAGCTGGTTCTGTAGTGTTTGGGGTGAGATTTTGTGCCACGTGCTGGTCTCTCACTGGCAGCTGAGCAAAGTCCAGAATAAACAGATTCTCACAGCTTGTTCCAAGAGCTAGGTTCCCTTGGTGGCTCGCAAGGAAAAGGGATGCTGGGAAGCAACATAACCTTTGGCACGCCAGGGAGAGAAGTGAGATAACAGGGTGACAACACACCAACAGACCTATGACCTGACAGAGAATGTGGAAACCCACGGGGCATAAGCAACTGGCCTGTCAGACTGCCAGGCATGTTTTATTTTAAGGCTCTGCCTCCTACAGCCTAATATACTGTGCCAACTAAGTCGGGTTTGACTATAGTATTCTGCTTCACTTATTTTTGGATGTGTAGAATTCTGTAACCTTCCAAACTCGTCACACATTCCGCTGAGCCCTGCAGCTGGGAGGCAGCAGG
>NW_015225906.1:0-869 GCF_001447785.1 Gekko japonicus | reverse complement strand
GAACGCCGAAAAACGGTTCTTCTCCTCTCTTTGACCCTTCTGTTCTCCTCTCTCAAAACCCGGATTCGAGACCAGTTGCAGCTCGGAGACCGACAAGGTCTCCAGGGGATAAGCTTTCAGGAGAGAAGAAGCGGCCGTGGCTCAGTGGTAGAGCTCCTGCTGGGTATGCAGAAGGTCCCAGGTTCAATCCCCCACATCGCCATTTGGAAGGATCAGGGAGGAGGTGACATGTAAGCCCTCCGCCTGAAACATTGGAGAGCTGCTGCCAGTCTGAGTAGACGATACTGATCTTGATAGACCCAGGGTCTAGTTCAGGATAAGCAGGCCCGCAGCCAGGATTGTGTGGCTTGTGGGGCAATTTTTTTTTCCTGGTGGGGCAGCCACAATTTGCCGTAACGAACGGAGTGGCGCGCGCCCCTCTCCCTCCCTCCAGCTGATCGGCGGAGTACGGGCACCTTGCCAATCAGCTGTAGGGCCCTTTACATCTTGCAAGAGGGGAGGGAGCTGGACTGTAGCTACGGTGGAGCATTTCAGGACACTGCCCCCTCAGACGGGAGGCATGCCCCACAGAAGCTGCTGCCCCACAACATTTCCCCATGCCCCACCAAACCTAAAATTTCTGGCTATAGGGCTGGGAGGGAGACGGGCATGTGCTACCCCCCACTTCTTCTCCAAAGCATTTAAAGCATCCCATTAAATGCTTTTGGGAAGAAGCAGGGGCCCTTTAAGGAAGGGGGCAGAACCCCCCAATAGCCCCACGGTAGCTGCGGGCCAGAGTATAAGGCAGCTTCATGTGAGCCAAAGATCCCCTCAGCAGATAGGATGCCATATGGATGATAGGAAAGCCAATATGTGACATACGCAGGGGT
>NW_015225905.1:0-867 GCF_001447785.1 Gekko japonicus | reverse complement strand
GCTGAGTTCTCACTTTGCAACCCTAGGAGTAAGCCCCTTGGAATTCCAGGGGTCTTCCTAAGCAAACATACATAGGAGCAAGATTCACAGCAGTTCTTTCCTAATTGATACTGAAAACCCTTTTTCAATACCTCTCAAGTTAAAATCACTCCCTTCTGCTTCTGTACTGCCTCCATTCACCAAGCCTATTTCTGGGCATTCTAAAAAGACAGATGCTGCCTCTACCTCCCGAACTTTGATTGAATAAGGGACTGGTAGGAATGCTCCCCAGGACACGTCGTTCCAGTCCAAGTTGTTCATGTCACGGAACAGAACAGCAAGCATAATTGGGGGTGGGGCTGGTGGTATTTCTTCCATTGGTATATCCCAGAGTTTTTCCTTCCATCCTGTTTTCTTTCACTTTTGGTAAAACAGGGCGGGTGGCTCTCTGTGCTGCTTCAAAAACGTGCAAATCCTGTTTGACCAGAGGGGACAAAGAGAAACTTCTTTTTCACCGAATGCTTCCAGGTATCATGTCTCCGGCCTGAGGAGGCCACCCTGGGCCCACTTAAGAGTCGGCACCACTGACCTCCTTCTGAATACACACGGCTCAGAGATAGCGCTTGTTGCTGGCAAAAGCAATCCTAAGCTTCAAGTCGAAATACGCGACTCTTGATTTTCATGAAATGTGTCTTTAACGTACGTTGGTTTAGGATTCTGGCCTAGCTAGGATGCACCCAGGACCAAAATAACAAATATATAAAATTCCAAAACAACAAATATATAAAATAACAAATCTATCAAATTGACCTTTTGAAAACAGACTGAGAGTAGCTTTCTGAGAAGTTCAAGCAGACCGTCTTTTTGATAGTAAAAATCGTTTCTCCA
>NW_015225904.1:0-867 GCF_001447785.1 Gekko japonicus | reverse complement strand
TCGTGCTTCTGGCAGACTGGGGAGAAGTAGGAAGTCATAAGGATATTTTTGGCCCTGCCCATTCCAGTCCTTCCCCCTCTGTGACTCATCTTCCAATCCTCAAGCAGGTGGCCCTATCTTTCCCCACCCTTTGATGTTAGACACGCTGGGCTTGACAACTGCAGGCCACAAACTAGGGAGGAGGGAGCAACCACAACCCTGGCGTAGTTCCGTTTACGTACATCAGCATGCTTCCACCTGTGTACGTGGATCCAGAAGTCCTGGAATTTCACCAAAAGCCAGGCAAGTTGAGTGGGTGTGCCACAACCACTAGCTTGAATTTAGCCTGCAAACAAGCTGGCACGAAGCAACCATCCTAAATAATAGGTGTTTTGGTATGTTTACCACCCGGCTGCAGCCAAGAGCTGAGCCGCCTCATCGGTTAACATTTTCTAGCTGTTTTCAAAGAAAAGCCCGCATACAACATGTTGCGATAATCATCAAGAAGTGCCTAGAGTCCGCAAGGTGGTAACCACATCTTACAATAGGCAGCTAATTCTATACAGGCTTCATGCGGTTAAACTCCCAGAAAATGCTGGCAATCTGGTGATAATAAAGCTATCAAGATGGGAAAGGTGAGTCAACTTGGAGATTAGTCACTGGATGAGTGGGCTTTAGAGAGGAGTCGAACGAGACTGAAAATGTAAACTAGCATGGAGTCCACCCACCATTCCATCGGCAACAAAAGATGCTTTTTTTCGTGTGTATGTGTGTTAAGAATCAGATAGCAATAGAGCAATTGGCTTCTTACCAGATTTTTTGCAATTAGAGGTCGGTGGTTTTTTTGATCTGCCTGATGGAAGTGAATGTTCAAGGATGCTCAGATTT
>NW_015225903.1:0-867 GCF_001447785.1 Gekko japonicus | reverse complement strand
GGACTTCCTTCTGGCTCACTGTCATGGCTGCCATCTCTTCCTCCAGCTGGAGAAAGCCAAATACATTGCCTCATAGCTGAGCGCTTGGGATAGAAGTGATGCAGTTTCCTCCTGTGACAGATTCCTGACGGTGGGGTGGCTTCCTAGTATTTCTCCTGGAGGAGGTAAAAGTAGAAGTGAGAGTGAGGTGAGAAATGGGTGAATATAGGGGAGACTGACAGCTTGAAGCAGAGTTGGTATCCTTGTCTATCACTTCCATTACAAAACTGGGTTCCGCAGCTGAAGAGTGTGCCATGTCCTTTTTTCCGTATTATCTTTGTCTTCACACAAGTGGATCAAAACATATGCTTTATCTTGGCTCAGTTAATCTTGAGGAGACTTGGGCAATTTTTATCTTATCTATCGCAAGGTTTTCAGATCTGTCTTAGCACATGTGATCTCTGTTGTCAATGCAAGCTGAATTTCCTACATGCTTTCTTTCAAAGAATTTCAAATGACTTGTTCTCTATTCCCCCTTGGGAGTTTCTCTTGTGCACACCCCCATGAGCCATGGCTTAAAAGCTACACTCAGACCTTTCATTAATAACTGGAAAGTACTTTAAAGATGAAAACAGCTGCACAATATACATTCTAAGTGGCAGTACTCTTTACATAAGGACTCATTGGGTCTTAATGAGCTACCTATATCACATAAGAAACAATGTTAGAACTAGTTATACGTATGCATGCTCAGACAGTCTGATCATGCTAATGGGTCACAAGCAGAGAACCAATCATCCAGTGAGCTGTTCTGATGAATCTGAGTGAATTTAAATATGTCTGGATCCCCCCCCCACAATTAAACTTCACTGCTATTGCCACCCATCT
>NW_015225902.1:0-867 GCF_001447785.1 Gekko japonicus | reverse complement strand
AACAACAGGTTCTAAACGGGTGACTAAAAAAAGGTCCACACATATGAATCCGTCCCCGATTCCTTAGCATTCGATGACTCATTATTAAATTTGTGATATGACCCCATCGAAAAATGTTGTGTTGGAAGAAATATAAAACTTCTATCACAGCGCATTCATACATGATGGTCACAACTCGATGTTGCAGTCAGTAGCACTGTGAACATCTATGAGCCAGCCCTAAACTGTCACTAAATGAGCATGTGACTGAAGTAAATGCAAATGCATCCATATATGAGAGGGAAGGATTTTAAAAATCCCTATTGTGGTATGAACCTGAAAAGGACAGTGTTGTCACGGTTAGTGCAGAAAGAAAAGCATTTGATGGTAGCAAAGAAACATTCAGTGTTTGTTTTAAATGTTGAACAATTTGCACAGGGGAGAAAATTGTTTACTCTCACTATATCCTATAATATCCAGATACACAAAGACCTTTTCTGTAAACTGACTATATTCAAGATTTTTGGATCAAACGATCCTTTTTGAGACTATTTATGATTTTCTATTGTTGTAGAGAACAAAGCTTGCTCTCTTTTTTGACAATGCATATTTGCCACATAATGTAATAATAGCACTGATGTAGCACATTTCAATCATTCAAAGAATGTCACAGACATTATTTCATTAATCCTTATCAAGGCCTTTTGAGGTAAGATAAATTTTCCCTCATGGTTTAGTGGGGCAGTGTACGTGAAAGAAAATAGAATACTCACTGCTGAAGTAAAATTTGCACCAGGAATCTGAAAGCTACAATTCACCAACTCATCTTGAAGTGGTTTATTATAAATGTTGATCAACCCCTCTAAAGAAATTACCTGTGTTTACCTA
>NW_015225901.1:0-867 GCF_001447785.1 Gekko japonicus | reverse complement strand
GATGGAAGCCAAGGGCGGACAGGCTGCCCAGGCGCGAGTCGTGTCCAGCCGCGGGAGCACGCGCTCCGCCCCCTCGGACCACTCCAGCAGCACGTGCCGCCTTCGCGCTCCTCGATGTTGTTATTGTCTCGAGCGACGGGGACCTTTACCCGGCCTGGCCCTTCCGGGGTTGCCAGAGGACAGAGCGGCCAGTCAACAGCGGGGTGACGCGTCGCGCGCCCTCCCCGTCTCTCTCCCTCGCAGCCGCCGGGTCAAGTTCCAGCTCTTTCGCCAGAGGGCTGGTTTATATAAAGCCTGCCCCTGCGGCCCTGAAGCCAGAGGAGCAGCGAGAGACACGGTAGCTGTCCGTTAGCTGGCGAACGCGCTAGCTGCTGAACTAGTTCGTGGCGACTACTGGGGCGAAGCGGTTAGAAAATCCAGCCCTTGCTGCAGGGAACGACGCGCTACCTAGAAAAGGAGCGGGACGATCCAGGTAACTCCACCTCTCCTTACTTGCTTCCTTCCCTTCTCTTGGGCATGCGGTGAATGCCTGAACTGGATGCCAGCAAGCCACACGGGTTCACTGGATTCTTCTTCCCAGCTGATGGGAACCATCAAGGTTTATTTACTGAAGGTGTTTATGTGCAGATTATAATAAAAATAAATAGCAATGTCTCCAGGGGCGTTGACAAAGATGCCCTTTGACTAAAATGGAGGCGAGGAGAACAGTGCATGCAGCTTTGGGTCCCTATTGAAGAGGCAGGCAGGGTATACATGTATTTATTTACTTGATTTAATTCAGTTATACCCTGCCTTTCTTACCAGTGGGGAGACCCAAAATGGCTTACCTCAATTTTTGCTCCGCCAGTTTATCCTCACAACAACCCT
>NW_015225900.1:0-868 GCF_001447785.1 Gekko japonicus | reverse complement strand
TTTCCGGCCCGTGTGACCGGGACCAATGTCAGGCACACGTCCAGGTTTACTGAACTGACAGGCTGTTTCTCGTAATGAGACCGATGGAGTGATTTTATCTGGGAAAGGCTCACTAAACAGATTTCTGATCCTTTCACTACCACCTTCACCTCACTGATAGAGATACTAAAAATATGGATCTGATCTATTTCGTCTCTACAATTCCTCAGTCTGGTCACTTCTTGACTCAGACCCTAAAGATAAGCTTGTATTCTGGGTGCCACGCAGAAGCAAGAAAACAGGAAGTGTCATCCTAGTTATGCTTCCTGTTTCTCCTGCTCGTTTAATGCTCAAAGCCATTTATAAATTTCCATCACAGCTATAGATGCTCAAAGCACAATGTTAGACAGATGTCCCATTAATATAATAAGTTTCTATTTTACTTAAAAACAAAACACAGTTCAATATTTTTAAAGCAGCTAGACAATAAGAAGAGTAGATGCACCCACCTATCTGCTTAGTATGGACACTCTGGGGCATGTTCATCTCATCAAGTAACTCCCATTAGCATTAATAACAATTACATGCATGCATAAAGAACTGCATAGACCCTGTTAAGCATCTCTGAGTGACACTTCCACTGATATAAAAGAGCAGGTTAGCCTATCTGGTACCATTATTGGCCTATTTGGTTAAAAATTCATGTGCAAAAGGTGTGTCCAATTAGACACACAGATGACACCTTTTCTCTTATTATCATACCAGCAATTATCCAAACATGCTTTTATACAATGAATGAAAGAGCAACTAAGTTAGCAGTATACCTTTTAAAACATTCTTAAAAGTGATGTGGTAGCTCAGATTGCATTTGGAAACCTTTGTTAACCTT
>NW_015225899.1:0-867 GCF_001447785.1 Gekko japonicus | reverse complement strand
CACCAGCTCAGAAAGGTTGGGGACCCCTGCTGCAACAGGAAGGGACACCTCGAAGAAGCCCAGCCTCAGTTTTCCAAGACTTTTGTTTTTTTCCCTTTCTTAGAAGGAAGGAATGTTGGCACATCTTACTATGACTCATCAGGGCAAACTATGCCTCCCGTGGGGAACCAAAGCTGCTCACAGCTGTCTTTGGAAGCGTTGGCTTGATGTGAGGGAGAGAATAAAGTGTGAATTCCCAAACTGGTTTTGCCATTTATGTTGTACATCAATTTTTTTTCTGCACAAAACCTTGTTATAATGTGATTTCTTATTTCTGCCGAAAGTACGTGTACTTGCACTTAGCAGGTTTGCGGATCATTGGCATTTACCGCTGGCCGTCAGTTTTTGCCTGCAGAGCTGATAAATATAAACAATATTCTCTATGGACATGAATATTCACACAAATCAGGAGGTGAACTTTGCCTGGTTTCTCCATTAGTGTACCGTTCTGGAAGCATTAAGCCAAAGACAGCACTGTTGGAAGGTCCAGTTCAGGGCATTTTAGTTTCAAATAGGGGGTGGCAGAGCGGAAGTGGTTTCTTCAAGAATGTTCTCCCTGAGCCCAGGTTCATTGGCATGAAATTTTTACTTAATGGTCAACATTATGAGAAAATGTAATAACCAGCCCCCTACAGTTTTCACTCTAATACATGAATGATGTTTCGCACACAGTAGATTAAAAGAGGTAAACTTTCTTGAAATCAAGGTGAATGTGGACTTATTTTAATCAAATTGAATATGGACTTATTTTTTTAGATATTTAGTTATTTGGAAACTGTTTACAGAAAGTCATGTGTAGATCCACTACCACTGTTGTTATATTTTTGT
>NW_015225898.1:0-868 GCF_001447785.1 Gekko japonicus | reverse complement strand
AAAAAAAAAAATTAGACGAGTCGACTGAAGCAAATATAACTCAGCTAAAACTGTTTATTTTGATCACATTAATCCCACCAATACAAGCTGTGCATTCTGCCCAGCTGGCTTGATGGATTCTGTTCATTAGAAAAGATTAGAAAGCAAAAGTGCACTTTCTGTGCAAAGGTATTAGTTGCCTAAACGCTAAAACAGAAGCAGAGGCACATGGGTAGAGGGAAAAGCAAACAACACAATAAATATTAAATAAAAAAGCGATTGGCACAATTTGTTTAAAACTCTACTGTGTCTTAAACATTACTATAACAAATGTAAACACACACTGTGATCTACTTTTCTGATTTTATAAACATATTCCTCTAGTTTGTTCAAACAGTAGCTGCATAAGTTATATCATTTTTCTCTTATTATATTACATTTTTGTTACTAGCTTTCCATTAAAGTGTCTCTTTCAAAGGTTTCATTAAAACTTTCTATAAAGCTTGTAGTGGTGTCAGACTTACAAATGGCATCATTCCCCCCCCCTTCCATGTCTCCCTTCTTCCTCCAAAACCTCTAACACTGCAATTCATCCATTTTGCCTATTTATGGAAATTGGTGTAATGCATAAATTTGTGATGATTCTTTTTTCATTAAAATTTGGGTTTAAAATCAATTTCCACTATAAGAACTTTCTCTTATAAAGGTAACCTAGTTTAAAATGAAATCTGAATTTAAACATTTAATCTGAACACTGATCCTCTTAGAAACTTATGAAAGCTGTTTTTCTCTGTAAAGAAAGAACCAGCCAGAACAGTAGTTCGTGCCTTTATACTGTGGCTCAATTCAGGAGACCAACGAGGGGACCTTTAACTCCTATTTTATGTCT
>NW_015225897.1:0-868 GCF_001447785.1 Gekko japonicus | reverse complement strand
TCTGGATGGGGCTATGCATAGTGGAGCAGGTTCTTGAACAGCTTGATTTTTGATGCTTTGGGCAAAAGATCTGGTGCACCCCTCACACTCCAGTGACGTCCCCCAGTGCGCACCCCCTGCTTTCTCCCATCTTTCCCATTTGCTTCTGTGAGGTCAAACAAAACACTGCAGTTGGGGACATAAGTGCCTTCAGTTGCCTGGCTTTGGGTGGTTTGGTCCTTACTTACAGTCATGATGGTGTAGTGTCCTCGTCCCCACCCCCCCAACAGGAACCCAAACCTGTCATAATGCAGGATCTCTTGCTTGTTACAAGCATACAGGAGAATATAAATCACTGGTCATATTATATGAAAACTAATGGCTCCTTTCTACGTAATTTATTATATTTTTCCTCTGTTTGAGGTGGGAGTGTTTATATTGTTACAGATTCTAAACAGCCTTCCTCCCATCTTTGGGAATATTTTGGGCCCTTTGATTATGTTATGGGGAAGTGCTAATCCAGAGGCGGCGGAACGGACAAATAATAGAGTTTTGGAGTTTCCGTGGAAAACTTGGATATTCCGCAGAACGGTGCACAACATAGATTGTGTTTCGCGAGCTTGTTCTCTCACTAGCACCTGTTCTTCGCACTGTTTTGATCATGTCATCTGTCTGATGTTATGGTCTTTATCACCTGTGTTTGAGGAGTCTCTCATTTCTCTAACGTTCTTAACCCTGTCCTAGCCACTGCATTGTTATCTCTAATTTATAAATATTTAGATTTTTTTTTTAAAAAAAAAGGTTTGCTCTGCTGGCTCATTCTAACCAGTTCAGTGTTTTCCTAGGTCAAGACAGACATGGAGGTCATCAGCTCTCCTGCCCGCCCTTT
>NW_015225896.1:0-868 GCF_001447785.1 Gekko japonicus | reverse complement strand
TCATTACCTCACTTATGTTCTGAATTAGACAGATACTAAGGTCATGGAAATTTTTCATGGAGTTACATTTTTTATCAACAAAGCAAGGTTGCAGTTGGGAGAATCATGGAGAATTTTTATTCAAATAACAGTGACCATACTTGTCTTGGTAAACATGTGGTCAAATATTCCACACAACATTCCACAACAATACCTACACATAGATGGAAAACCATGAGAGAAAGTATTCAGTAGATTTGATTTTATTAGGCTATTGGGTGTTAGGTTTGGTGTTTTTAATTATGTAGCGTATCCTGCCTTGAGCCAAGGGGAAAGGTAGGATACAAACAAAGGTTTATAGAACTCTTACTTCACATTATTAAAATTACTTTGACTTTATCTTAGCTTTGCAGGCTTACCAACTATGAGTTACTACAAAGTTAGGTTTTCCACAAAACTCATTTTGCAGTGAACAGAACTCAGCAGCTCTACCATTTTTGCTAAGAACAGACTACCATGATGACCAAAGCAGTAAGGAATTCAGAATACTCAAATATTGCCTGGGTGGTAGGGAGTTCACACCAATGTTGTGAACCTTCTGTAAAGTATTTCATATTTGGTGCATGACATATTTCATGGATGTTTCCTAAAACCCAGCATTCCTTCTTAGTATGTACCATACCTTATGGTGGTCAGAACAATTTTATTTATTTCAATTATGACCCACGTTTCTCCCTAAAAGCAGCTTACATTGATCTCTTCTGTTTTATCCTTATAACAACCCTTTGGAAATAGGTTAGACTGAGTGTGTGTGATCATGTCCCTAGATAGAATACCTTTTACTCTTCTAATGCAGCAGCAGAAGAGTAGGCTTCTATACCCTGCTTTT
>NW_015225895.1:0-868 GCF_001447785.1 Gekko japonicus | reverse complement strand
CATTTCCCTCTTGAGAGTTCCGGCACCAACCCCTCCCCCCCAAAGCCGCGGGTCCCTCTATCAAGTGCTGTTAACATCATTCCAGAATGTTCAGTGTTTGAACTGCATACCATGGTTCTGACTCAATTGCTGAATCCAGTCCTGCTCCACATGCTTCCTTCTTTGGATCTCCTTGGATTATTGCCTGCTGGGACTTCAGATCCCCACTTTGCTCCCCTGCCAAGCACCCCTTCTGATATTTCAAGTCACCACCTTGCATAAAAGTCCATGACAAACTGTATATCGCTGTTATGACATGGGCAGCATCAACAGGTGCCAAGACATGATCACATCCTCTACCCCCAGAGTAAAACGCGGCACCTAGTTGTAAATGGCAGGTTTCCTGTTCGTAGTCATAGGCAAAAATCTCTGACACTCAGCTGTCTTGGAGGAAAAGTGAAAGTGATGATGTTAAACCAAGTCCAAACACTTCATTGAATCAACATCATATCACTGGCCCAGGGAAAGCCATTTATTTTGATCTCATGCCCTGAAAATGTATTTGCCTTGAAACTGAGAATATACACAGACACCAGGAGCCCAACATGACAACTCCCCAATGTGTTGTTATATTCAGACTCAGGGAACAAGGAAAAAAGGTCAAAAGCAAAAATAAACCCATTCCTTCATACTAACTGCAGAGTAAATTTCCTTAAAGCTTTCCTTAACATTTCTTGAATTATTTGTTTTTAAAAAGCTCAGCTTCAGCATTTCTAACAAGTGATCAGTAAGTAGAACTAAAGTACTTCTGTTGCTGAGTCATTCAACAGGGTTCTCCCTTTGAACACAATGATGCAAAAACTATCTGACTGAAGTACAGAGAGGATCT
>NW_015225894.1:0-868 GCF_001447785.1 Gekko japonicus | reverse complement strand
TTATCAACACTCCATTAAGCCTTTATTAAAGGGGCAGGACAGGATTTTTCTCTCTCCAGGCACTTCACAAGTCTGCAATATGGGATCTTTCAGATGATGCTAAAAATTTCATCCCAATTGGATAGGGAAGTTACTATCAGAAATGCATTACACATTGGAACCACTGGGAATCAGTATTCAATTGATTTCCTTACTCAAGTTGTTTCAATGCCAGGGCTACAGATCCTGACTAATTTTTTTTTTAATGACAAATGAGCAGAATCCAAATCTTTTTAAAAATATACTCGTAATTCCCATCTAGATACAAAGAGAATGTGAAGTGTTGTTCCTCTGAATCATGCTAATTATTCATACCATATAATCCAATTCACTTAAGGTGAAGGAAGCGAGAGCAAGGTTATCCATGAAAAGGCAATTTCTCAAAAAACACAAAAGCCAGATCAGATCAAATGTTTATTCAGAGAAGCTCTAAAGAATGAACCACAGGCATACTATTACAACCCCGTCTTTTCAATTCAAAAATCCGTTTCAACTTTCTTCCACCCTTCTGTGAATTATACATGTTAACATTATTTTGCATTGTTTTGGCATATAAATGGCAAATAATTTGTACATGGTATAAATGTGATATAGAAATGTAATTTTAAAAGAGCCCTAGGAACAGAAATGGGCAAAAAGACTCACTTTAGTAATGTATGAAATCAAAATGAAGTTTAAAAGGTTGGATAAACCCTGAAAGAAAGGGTATTTGTTTTTTTCAACTTTCCAAGAAGACTGGTTTCTCTGAGCGAGTTCCTGGGTTAGTTCAGAACATTCCGACAGATACTCTGATCCCTATAGATCCAGGTGTATCTGAGGAAGTGTGTGT
>NW_015225893.1:0-868 GCF_001447785.1 Gekko japonicus | reverse complement strand
CTGGTGTAGGCTCAGTCCCTGATCACCAGAGAGATCGCTGCAAAAGACTGCTCTGGTCTGGGATCTCAGAGAGTCTGCACCCGTCAGAGCAGATGACACAGAACTAAGGGTCTAGCTTGGGAGAAGACAGCCTCAGATCGCATTTCTTGTCTCTAGCCCACCCCTATCCCCCTATCTCTGGCTAATGGCAACCCGGCAGACTTGAACCACTGCAGGTTAGGAGAGAGAAGGACTTGACCCTGAAGAGCATCTTCTTCTCCTAGTCTCCAAGGGAGAGCTCATTGGATCCAGCTGTCTTGAGGCCCACAGGGATTCTGAAGTCTTTCTTCAAATTAACCTCTGCTCATCTTGCCCTCTGCTTGCTATCTATTGCCCTCATGTTGTCCTCTCTGCTGGCATTAACCTCTGCTCATATTGCCCTTTACCAGGTACAAACATGCCAGCCACGTTTGGCCACTTGGCAGGAGGCTATGACGCCCAGTACTATGGCTACCTCTGGAGCGAGGTGTACTCCATGGACATGTACTACACACGCTTCAAGCAAGAGGGGATCATGAACTGTAAGGTACAGGAGCCCAAAGCCACACAAGGTCCGGCTGATGGGGTGGTGCCGGGTGGAGGAGCATACTAATCAGTGTCTGGATTGGCCAGCAAACCAAAACCAGGAAGCCTGACTTGAAGCAGGTTTGCTAACTGTGGTAGGTTGCGGCGCCTTGAACCAGAACCCTGTACCCCTCTGGCCATCTCTGCAGCTCCAGAGCCCATGGCGGAGAGCAAACAGAAAGCAGACAAGTGGCTCTGAGCTACAACTTGCGGTGCCCCTCTGGCAAGCCAGGGTTCTTGTTTACATTATTTATAGCCCCCCCCC
>NW_015225892.1:0-868 GCF_001447785.1 Gekko japonicus | reverse complement strand
AACCCTAGGTGGGAGGCCTACTTCACCAACATCTTATGAAGCCGAAAGCAGCGAGGCCTGGCTTTCCCTCCCTCCCTTTCGTCGGCTGCCATCTTGACTGTCTGCCATCTGGTTCGCTGGGAAGATGCAGAGGAGCCGGAAGGAAGATTGTCGTCTTGGATTTTGTGTGTGTGTGTCGGATAATGAGAACCTGGCAAACGGGCCGAGTGAGCCAGAGGGCTCGGAGAGCGCGCTGAAGCCTCGTGTCGACCAACAGTGCGTTGTCAAGCCCCCACCCCCAAGCCTGTAGGTGGGTCGCCGCACCAAAAAACCACGATCATTAAGAGCACAAATGGATTCTTCTCCCTTGCCCTTCCTGGCTGGGAGGTGCTGAATTCTTTACAAATGATCCAAGCAGATGTCAGCTGGAGGATTTCCACCTGTGAGAGAGGAGGAAGCTTGGGGGACTTTTGTTGTAAAATAAAAGACCCCCGCCCCAAACTGTCGATTCGCCAAGTTGCTGCCTTGGCACAAGGTGATGGATGAGCAGCCAGAATCGCAGGGATCCTGCCTGCAGTCTTTTCTTCCTTCCTTTCTTTCTGGTTCGCTGTGGGTGACGTGAGCACGAGAGAGGGAGAATAGGGAGAAGGGAATAAGGGCCAGGAATAAAATTAGAGCAAACAAATTCCAAGAGTGAAATGAAGTCTCTGTTTTACATTTTCCTGCCACGTTTCCCACCCATTAACTGTTACCGTAGGTCAAACCTGCGACTTGCTGGTGGGAGAAATGTTTGCAAATGTTTACATCAATAAGTGCTCGGGAGGGGGGCTTAGAGTCACTTTGAGAATCATACGACTGGATGGGTCCATAGAGGGCATCTAGTCCAGCC
>NW_015225891.1:0-868 GCF_001447785.1 Gekko japonicus | reverse complement strand
ACAAAAATGTATTCCATGAAGCGGTAAATTTGGTTGAGAAGAATCTGGTTTCATTGTCCTTCTGACAACTAAAGTTTTCTTAGTGACAAAACTAGACAAAGTATAGAATGACATAACATCTGGCAATGTGCTCTTGATGAAACCATATCTTAGTGGAAGTTTTGGACCATATGACTACATCTTGAAAATGACCTTCTCCATGACTTCATGAGTCACAAGGAAGATAAAAGATTCTAAAACATAGTATGGTGTGAAAGAAGGACATTGTGTCCAGTTCCCTTTGCCAGATCCCCAAATGCTTTGAACAGTGCAGATGCCGAGACCGTTGTGGCTTGGCTAAGCCGGACTGCATTTACTAATGAATGCATGCAAATACTGAAACACTGCTGCATCTACTCATTTCCCCATTTACCAGGGAGTCCACATGATATTGTGAGTTCTACATAAATCAGGATAAGCATGAAAGTACACCACATCACATTTTTTTTAAAGTATGTTCTTTTTATGGCTCCTATTTGTGAAGCAGATAAATGCATATCTAAAGGAATAAAACATTTCCCCTGATTATGACAAGTGGTATGTTTCTTTTCCCTTGCTAGATGTAATGGGGATATCAATGTTTTACATTTTATATAAAAACCCAAGTTTGATAAAAGATGAAACACATTTAAAGGACTTGTGATCTCACTTATGGGTAAGTACCATTATACTTAAATTCACAAGCTCAGAACTGCGAGTGCTGTAAATTCACTTGCTTGCTATGACTCCAATCAGCTGTGAGTGTATTAAATCCTAAATCGAGGTAAAGTGCAAAACTGAAAAGACAGACTTATGTACTTATTTGGTTATTCATATTTATCTATCTATC
>NW_015225890.1:0-868 GCF_001447785.1 Gekko japonicus | reverse complement strand
GTTGACCTGGGCAATGGAAAGACGGCTCACGGGTGTGCTTTGGAGTCCTGGGCCTGCTGATCAGTTTCGCAGTCTCCCCCCTGAACCGAGCTTTCCCTTAGCCTGCCCTGAGCTCTCTCAGAAGCTACATCAATGCGCAGTTTTTGTTCCAAGCGCCTGCAGGTGTGGAACTGACCTCGGTGTGATCCGGAGGTCCAGCTCCTGTGCAAGGCCGGCCCATTTAAGGGAAGTGTCTCCGGAGCCCCCCCAGGCCCTGATCTCGATACAACGGAAAGCCAGAGGTTATCCGTGATCCCTTCTCCCAGTCCCTTATCGGGTCTATCTCTCTTCGCACCGGTGCTGGCCGGGAGAATAATTTGTCACTTGCCTTTTTAATACCATCTGGGGACGCATTAGAAAACCATTTAACATTATCTTTTGGAAAAGCATTCTGACGGGTGGCATATCAGCTCCTTTTCACAAACCTGTAGCCGGGGCCAGGCAGGGTCTCTGCGGTGGAAACTGAAAGGCAGCTTCAGATGATAAGCCTGCTCCCACCAGCCCCCCGGCCGTGAAACTTCTTTTAGAAGAAAAAACAGGCAGGCAAGTTGCGACAAAGCAATCTCGGCGAGGATAAATGGGCCCGTGTATAGAGAGGCGTTTCTTTTTCTTGTTGACTAAGCTGTGTCTGGGCTGTGGAAACTTCCTTTCTTTCCAGCCTAATCCGAGCGTGCTTCTAATGTCAGCATTTAACACATCGGGCATTTCCAAAAGTTCCGCAACTTGAAAACGGGTCCACGGGAATTGAGAAACTCTCTCTCTCTCTCTGTATGGGCTCATCTGCTTGTCATTTGGAGCTGCCAAGTGACTCAGAAGAAAAAGAAGAAGA
>NW_015225889.1:0-888 GCF_001447785.1 Gekko japonicus | reverse complement strand
TCATGCATTCAGGGCAGCATCTGAATATACTACAATAAGTCTATCAATGGCGACTAGCCGTGGTGGATGAGGGGAAGCTCCACATTCAGAGGTACTAAACCTCTGAATCCCAGAGCCACGAGGCAACATCAGGGGGAAGGCCTCGGCCTCTCTGCCCTATAGTTGGCCCTCCAGAGGCCACTGTGTAAGCCAGGATGTTGGACTAGAGGGACCCTCCCTGGTCTGACCCAGCAGGGCTCTTCTGAGGTTCTTCTCAGGAGAAGGCCTCGGCCTCTCTGCCCTGCTGCTGGCCCTCCAGAGGAACTGGTTGGCCCCTGTGTGAGACGGGATGCTGGACTGGATGGACCCTCTGGTCTTATCTAGCAGGGCTCTTGTTATATTCTTATGACTTTCTCTATAGGCCCCTCTTCCAAGGAAAGCTGACACCCTACAATGGGGGGAGAGGTTACAAGACAGCCTAGTTGTGTTTCATTGGGCATTCCTACAATGACCTCTCCTTCCTGCCCTGTGTTTTAACTACTTGTGTGCGCATGCATGTGTGTTTCAGCTTGGTTTGAATGGTTTTCACAATATGTCTCAGTTTGGTTTTTAAGAAGTGGAGATAAAAGTCCTCACTACCATAAACTGGTAGGAGAGATGATCCAGTACTTAATCCTGATTGGCGTGCAGGACATAAGAACATAAGAGAAGCCAATGTTGGATCAGGCCAACATTGCACAATCATACAGTCCTTTGAAGCGACGGGCACAAGCCCGCCACTACGTGATCAGATGCAACCACGGGTGAGTCGGGTTTGGGGTTTTTTTTGCCGTTTGTTTCCGATGCGCTTAAACATGGAATCGATGAATCGCACCTCCACACTGTAGGACAGAAACTCCGTCAAGGGTT
>NW_015225888.1:0-868 GCF_001447785.1 Gekko japonicus | reverse complement strand
GAATTAAGAAATCCTGGCTACAGGCCTGCACCCACTGGCTCTCTCTCACTTTGCATTTGACTTACGGTTTGATGGGTTTCACGTGCTGTATCTTCCAAAGAGGAAAATCGCGATTCAGCTAAATCAAGCCACTGGCTCATTTGGCCTGCTGAAGTCCTTAACTCAGTCATCTCAAAAAGCAGAGAATCTTGCCCGGCGCGTAGTTGTTTGGTATCCCTTGATACCTCTCTCAAGAGCTGTAGGATCACACCCAGGGCTGATGATGACTCCATCCTTGGACCTACTGGTGGTGGCTGTCCATGGAGAGACTCTTCAGGTACTTCAAGGGGTGATTGTCTAGGATCCGGCGCCTCCTTGGCCATGGGGCCTGCAACAGCTCTTTTCTTCTGGGTTTTCTTCTTACGTCCTGCCATCATGTCTGAATTGGAGTCAAAATGGGTCCTGGCTGCAGAGTGGGGTTTATTTGAGGGGTTTCTTTAACTCTGTCGTCGTCGTCGAACGCTGGGCTGGATGGTGAGGGATTCCCTGTCAGGCCAACAGGATCTGAGCAAAGTGCATCCAATTGCTGGGCTGGCTTTTCTAGACTGAAGAACCTGCACGGGGGAAAAAGAGGAAGGAAAGTTACACGACTGGTGGATATTCACTGCCAAGCCAACAACAGCACAACCCCAGAACCATTCCTCATTTCCCCCACACAAAGGCACACACCTCACTACCTTCGATCTCTGGCTGCAAAACAGGCCTTGTGTGCACTTACAAAGGAAAACAAACAGCTCGAGCTAGAAGTCCATTTGTCCCCCTTTCACACACACAGAGAGACACAATTTGCATCCCAAAGCAAACCCGGAGAGATACTTGAATTTGGAGG
>NW_015225887.1:0-868 GCF_001447785.1 Gekko japonicus | reverse complement strand
TTTCAATATGTATACTGAAAACTCATGAAGTTCCAACCTTTAAAAATGTTTTGTCAAAAAGGTTCCAGAATTCTGTTCCAGCACATTTCCCCAGGAAAAGCAAAACAAAAAAACTCTGCTGCTGGCACAGATTTCCCTGGGAAGAGGAAGCAGCTAATTAAACCAGTTTAATACTCTACTGTATGTATGTCTGTAAAGGTATCCTGGAGAAACCAAGGAAAAAAGGCAAAGAATAATTTTGTAATCATCTTCATTTTCTGTAATGAGTACAAAGACGTACAGCATTTTAGGGCTGGCATCTCTCAGCTACCTTCACAAGCAAAGCAGCTACCACTAATAACTGTGGATGTGATGCATGTAATTAACATATTTATATGCACATAATCTGCATGACTGTAGTAAAATGTCAGACTTCAAGTGGTGAGTCAGCTGAGGTTAGAAACCATGCCATTTTGAAAAGGAAAGTCATAATGGGTCCAGGCATTCCTTTTAATCTGCCTCCTTGTTGCAGTGTTAGTTTGCTGCCAGCATCTGTCATTGTTTTCTGCCCTTCTCCCATCTCCATAGATTTAATCAAGTGGTTTGCTGTGCTTGGAACAGCCTCCACTGCTCTGTTCCTTCTCCTTGTTTGCCACTATGGCTGCAAAGCCCTCTGTATAGATTCAACCTCGGAACACTGAACTGAACTCTCGCTGTTTGGCGAAGGGTTAACGTGATGCATAGATGGTAGGGGAGGTGAAGCTGGATGAATGGGTGAGGTGCCATGGGGGTGAAAGTACCCATGAATGCTTTAGAGAACCATCATCCCTTGTCAGCAGCTAGATTTAAAAACCAGCAAACAAAACAACAACAACAATGAAACAGGGGC
>NW_015225886.1:0-868 GCF_001447785.1 Gekko japonicus | reverse complement strand
TGGAACAGGGCCTGCAGGGCAGAGCGGGCTAGTTCTGCCATGGAAGCTATGGAAAGATCTTAATAACTGGGTTTGCAGGCATTTCAGAATACTTGTAGAGCCAGCCACTGGTGGGTGTGGTCTGTTTGTAACAATCAAAAGTACCCTACCTTGGTAGCCCTCAGATCCAACTTCTCTAAATGGACCTTGAACGTGATATTCCCCAGGATGGATCCATCACACACCTATGATGTTATATTCTTGATTATTTAACAGTTGGCTTCATTGAAGAGCACTGTTTCTGAGCTGATATCAGGTCATATATGCACATGCCTTGGTAACACCCAGCTTGGACTCTTGTAATCTGCTTTCCAGGGGCCTGCCTTTCAAGACACTGCAGCGGATTTAGAATGCAACAACCATACGATTAAAAGGAGGTCTCCACAGGGCCCAGAGAGCAATTATTTCCTATCAGCTATGCTGGTTCCAGTTTCTTTCCAAGCTCAGCATAAAGTCTTCCTTTTGACTTCTAAAGCTCTGAACAGTTTAAGTCCAAACTACCTGAAGGACATTCTCTGCCCATTATAAACCAGCCCATACCCTGAGATCTTCCAAGGAGGCACAATGGCAGGAACCCACAGAGATATGTTTCATGAGGATCGACATAAGGTCCCTATAACTTTTGGATCTCCTCATCACACACCTTCTGACCTCAGTTGAAGAATTGTTTTATTTGGGGAGTTAAAAATAGATTCTGATCCAATTTTGAATAGTCTTGTGTTTAAATTCTTCCTGTCTTGAACATTGCAAAACTTTACTGCAATAATTATGACTTTTGCCAGCATTTTTTTTTGTTACTCAGCGCTGCTGTGAACATTTTTAATTGAAG
>NW_015225885.1:0-868 GCF_001447785.1 Gekko japonicus | reverse complement strand
GTGAGTCACTGCTCACTTCTGCTTAGGTTTTCACACGTTCTAAGTCCTCACTTGTCAGAAATGATGTTACTGTTCAGAGCCAGTCAACACCCCCCCTCCCCCAATACTCAGCACAGAGAAAGAAGCAAGTGTCAGCTTGGGAACCTTTCAAATGACCTCCCATGTGCTGGGGATAATGAGCCAGTCAGAATAGTTCTCCACTATAAACAATGTTTAACGATTGCTTCAATTGAGGATTGGTGTGCCTTTCCAATATAAATACCATTGGATGTCCAGAATGAGTTTTGTACCTTGTGGGGGGAATAGAAGGTACAGGGAGAGGAGACTCCTAGAATTTATTTTGCGCCTGGCCCCTCAGAACTTAGCACTTGGCCAGTTTCGGTCTCAGTGGGCTCCTCACTGTTGCTTCTTCCTGTGTTGAGTTTTGTGAGGAATGTGCTTTTTTGAGGCTCTCAGGGGTTAGCTTTGGTAGTGAAAAGTATTGTCTCCATTTTTCACTTCAGCCTTTTTTTTTACAAGCCCCCTCATAGCCCTGAATGCCATACTATGATATTTCCTTAGCTAACACTTGTTAAATGTAATGTAATTATAACGTGGTGTCTGTTACTGAATGTGAAACCAGACTTCTGGTATAAGCTCATCTGTTTATTGAAACAACAGCAGGGGAACTCAAACTGCTCCCTTGTGTAGTCTAGTTCTAATTTTTTGGATAGAGAATGACTTACTTTTACTTACTTATACCAATAATTTCTGTTTGGTCTTCTGTATTTACCAGAAAAGAAGATGGTCTTGAATGCAAGGTGACCCCCCACGTTATACACACAGAGAGAACACATTCAGGGTCTACGTAAATTATGGCTTTATATTA
>NW_015225884.1:0-868 GCF_001447785.1 Gekko japonicus | reverse complement strand
GAGGCTGGCATCTCTAGCAACAGGGGTGGGACCATGTACTAGGCTCCACCCCTAAATCACCAGGAAAGTGCCAACCCAGAATTAGCAACCCAAAGACTTAAAAGTTCAGAGAAGGGAGTTTCTAAAGTTCAGACATTAACGGTGATGGATTACCAGAGCCTCTACTGAACCCTCTGATGCAGAGTGATTTCCCCCCCTAAGGCGACTTCCTGTAGCATACTTTCAACTACAAACACCTCCAGCTCTTTAGCGGCCCAACATTTAAACCCAACATTTAAAATCTGAGTCCCCCAGATATGATAAAAGAAGGCCTAGATCCTGTTCTCTTCATTACGTCTCCACTCTCACTCATTCACATACACGCACCACCTTTTTTTATTATTATTTTGGTGAAACATATTAGTATATCCTGTCAGGACAAAACTTCCCCCTGTTTGATCACTGCTCATTTGCATTTTTAATGGCCCCCATTAGACAGCCTCTGAGCTAATTACCCAAACATCTGTAATAGGAGGGCTCTCGCTTCCTGTTTTCTGAACTCAGAAAGTAATGGCTGAAGCGCTGCTAAAACAATTAAGTAATACGAAGAAATACACTGCAAAGATTGGCAATCGAGCCGGCGCCATAAATCACTCCTATAATGACTCGTGGCTCAAAATGTTTAATTAGAGAGAAGAGGGTGTGTGTGGGGGGGTATAAAATATTTCTCCGGGCTAGGAGATGAAGGGTACCGTGTGGTGGTGTGAGAGGGGGGAGAAGAACACAGATAATTACAGTTGGCAACGGAAGGGTGTGATTGCAAAGAAGCAAGGTGTGCCTACACCCCATTAAAAATAATGGGAATTAAACACACAACCGAGCATTTTAT
>NW_015225883.1:0-868 GCF_001447785.1 Gekko japonicus | reverse complement strand
CATAAGCTCCGCCCACCTCATGAACGTGCTCGGCTTTGTAAATAGCGGCCCCACCTCCTGGGAGCATGAGGTAATCCCCGACGGGCCCCTTCCATTGGTCGGGACCTGATTAATATGCATGAAGAGAGGTGGTGTGAGGGGAAGGCGCTTCAACGGAGGACCGGCCTCCAGTGGCCCCTTTCTATTTCCATCATCACGGGGCATACTGAAGAAAGAAGGGATTGGGTGACATGCGGGTAATAGAATATGGTTGCTTAGGGAAACAAGCCGCTGCTCCTTGCTCGAGACAGCTGATTGGCGGACTGCCTTCTTTCCCCCACCCCCTCCCACTGCCGCAGTCCTCGCATCCCTTCCGCCATCACCCTCTGGGGAGGGGAATGGGCGTGGCTGCGGCGTCCTACTTTCGCGCCCTTGACAGCAATGCGGCGAGGTTTTGCCGCAGTGAACAAAGGCTGAGGGGATGGGCGCCATCTTGGGGAGGAGGGGGCGATGGAACTGTCGTGGTCTTTCCCTTGTTTTATGACGCCCCGGCCCGCTTGAACCACAACAACGTCGCTCTCGCAGTCCACGAGCCCACCCTCCGAAAGGAAATCTGAAATAACAATCCCGATAGCATTTGTGTGTAGAGAAAGATGTAGGAAGAAAAGCGCTGCACGCAGGGACGACCTGTCCAAGGGCTTCCCAAAGCAGATTCCTTCACCCGCCCTTCCAGAAATGTGTACTAAGGATACCATGGTTTGAAAAGTAAAATAAGAGGACGTGGTTCCCGACTGACTGCTTCAAATTAGTTATCACTGTATGACAGATTTCGTTTTAAATACCCACCACTGTTTAAGCTGTGTTCAGGTGGGGCAGCCATGTTGGTCTG
>NW_015225882.1:0-868 GCF_001447785.1 Gekko japonicus | reverse complement strand
ACTGGCTTTCAAGCAAGGGAAGCTTTTACCTTTACATGTGCTTTTCACCATAGCTGGATTACCAGGCATCATGCATATCTTTGTGGGAGGGAAACTATTGCCCATTCCCACCCCCCTGCAGATATTAAGGTTCCAGGAGCATTTCTCGACTATTTTTCTTCTGTTTAGTTGGCAGTCCCACCTAGTTGCCACCCCATTCCACATTCAGTCCTCCAGAATTCAATTTGCAACTAACAGTTAACACATGCTAAAGTAGTAAAGCATTGATACCTGAGTTAATTCACAATCTGAGGTCTCGCCGAGCAGTGGCCTATGATAATTAAACAATATATCCTATAGCGAAGTGTGTGCTGATTAATAAATTACCGGGTTCCCCAGGTATGAGGAGTATGGCTCCAATCAATACAGATGCCTAAAAGCTCCAGCTTAGAAATAGTGTAATAAAATGTAAATGAAATGTACTGGGATTTGGCGGTTTTAATTAAAGGGAATGATTAATTGATCGCTCAAATCCTATTGATCTACAGCTTTTTAAAAAAATTCCCAGCAATTTAATTTGTCAAACAGAAGCTGGGATAACTGATGATTTGTACTCCTAGTGTTAAAAACGGAGCCCTTCGGCTAAGTGAGGCTGGAGGGGGAGGCTCAGGACGGACAGCGAGAGGGGACCAGACCCTGGTCTGTCCAGACCGCTGGCTTTACGAGACAGTGTAACGATAAAGCTACTTGCCGTACTGCTGAGATACTTCGGCATATTTCATTTTTATTATTGCCCTTGTTATGGACTCAAATATAGACCTGAAACAAAGAATACCTGGCATTTATATTGTAACTAATAAAATGCCCCAGTGCTATGGGTAATGTATAC
>NW_015225881.1:0-868 GCF_001447785.1 Gekko japonicus | reverse complement strand
GGTAAAAATGCAATAAATAAAATAAAATATAAAATAAAATCCAAAATTTGCTTTCACCAAGGAGATACAAAACATCCATCTCCTTTGCATTCTGAATTGATAAGAAATGAACATTTACACGTAGATGGATGAGACCAAGATACAAATAAACTGCATTCTGCAGTACAAATGAAGAACATGTAGTTTTACTACTCACTCTGATGAGCTTAGCAACATGTGTCTTTCCACTGCCAGGCAATCCTCTCATGATAATGACGATCTAGAACAAAAGACAGCACAAATGGAAGGGTGACCATCTACCAAATATGAGGAAGGAATACAAAATACACAGCATAGTTCTTTCTCAATGTGCTATAGCTCAACTCCTCTGTGAAAAAGCAAGAGGGCACTAGAAGAATGGACCTGCCCCACAGATAGCAAACCAATGTTCTCTTCTGCCAAAGATACCCTGCTGGGGTTGGGTACTCTTGGCAGTGTGAGCGGATCCTCAGGAATCTAGAGAGATGAGTCTGTGATGGATGGTTTGATGGCATGGTGAGTTCATGGACATCACCAGCTGTCTAGAAAGGCTAGTAAGTAATACAGGGAGGAACCAAAGGCCATCATGCATATCAGTACCAGACATTGTTGGGAAGTGTAGTCGTGCAGTTCTTGAGGAAAAAGAAGGGCATCAGGTTTGGGGTGACTCATCCTTAAGGAATAATGGGTTAACTAGTTTGGGTAATGTAGACAGGAATCAGTTAGAATCTGGCAGCAAAGATGTGTTAGGAAGATGCAGTTATTTAAGGAGATCACAGAGTCAAGGACACTTGACAGAGGAAACCAAGTATAAGTGAACAGGGAAAATAATCAATAGGGCATGGCTATC
>NW_015225880.1:0-868 GCF_001447785.1 Gekko japonicus | reverse complement strand
CTGATTTTTCTGGCAGAATCTTGATGTCTATAACTGCACTTTGCTTTCAATCTCCATTTTTCCATACTACGTTCAAGTCCCATTTCTCTGGAATAGTAGAGAACTGGGAAAGAGGCAGGAAGGGGGAAAGTAGTTTATTATTAACTTCAATGATACACCTCATTTCTTGCTGAGATTCAAGGTGGATAGTTTAGCAGACCTGCCTGATGTGCATCCAGTTCAACTAGAACTTTTATTCCACATTATCACCAAGTTTGACTGATTTTGATGCCCAGCATTCCCTTCAATTATATTGCTGGTTCACTGACTTGAGAAAGACTCTCATTGAGGCCTTGCCTGAACAATTCTGGCAAGTGGTATGAGCTTGATGGCAGGAATGGAAAAGATTTTGTTTCTATCCAGTTGCTGTATAAAACAAGACAAGTGGGGAACAAGAAGCAGACATGGTTTGGCCTGAGTAATTCCTGCCTCCTCTGTGTGACATGTATGGAGCTGGAGAAAGGAGTAGAGAATCTGCTTGTATTCCCTGGGAAGCAAGCAAGCTAGGGTTGGCAGGAGACCTCCAACTCCAAACCTCATTGCCCACCACCACAGTGAGCAGTGACAGGAGAGTTTTTGTTTTTAAACACACCAAGACAGCAGTTAACATGACATCCGTTCTGGGTGGGTGGGGGGACTCATAAGTGAAGTCACATCACCCTAAGAATAGCCAGAACCTCTGTGGTTTCTGGTAATTTTCAGAGCAACATGGCATCACTTTCAGTTTTCCCCAGAAGTGACTTCATGGAACACACAACATTGGTGCCCTCAATGCCCTCCAAGCTCTCAGCACCTCCCATTTCCCCCAAAGTCAGACCGCCCCCCCCCC
>NW_015225879.1:0-868 GCF_001447785.1 Gekko japonicus | reverse complement strand
TTTTTTTTTAACAAAAGAAATATTGTCGTTTGCTTAAATATTATTTTGGAGCCATCCCATATCCAGAGAAGAATTTAAAATTCCTGTTCGTATTTATAGTAATCCTTCTTACAGTCTTGTAAGAGTCCTGCTGGAAAGGGATCAAGCAACATGGAGCTGGCCTTCCATTCTAGATATACAAGACAAGCATACCTGACAGTGCTCCAGCTGAAGTATTTAAAGATTCACTGATTTTTCACTGATTAAACAGCTATATTTTAGTGCTGCTGTGTATCTGTAAAGCCTAAACGAATGATAGCTGCTGGCCTTGACCACAGCCCAATTTCCTGGACCTGCCATTTCCTCCAAAAAAGACTTATCAGTAGAACAGAAGAGAACTCCGGGAGGAGTATTAATCATAGAGATAATCTTGTTTTGTAGTAGCCAAGAAATAGTCGGACATTCCTGGCCTTTTTCACACTGGGAAAGGCCTGCATGTCAGTTGCTCTTCCTGGATTCACTGCAGTTGAAGAAAGCATAAGCGGAATAACAAATGGGGTTCAAGCTTAACCAATAAACCGACAGCAAATAATCAGGAGAGAGAGAGAGAGAAGACAAGACAAGGGGAATAGTGCCCTGGGACAGATAATCCATGAAGTCTGGTTGTGTCAAGTGTTCAAAGCAACACTGAAGTGGGGATTTGGAGCTCAAAACCACAGAATGAGAAATTTTAAATAATCCCTACTGAAGAGTGGAGGGCAACATAATTGAATAGGTGAGCATTTTCACAAGAAATGCTGATAAATCATCAGAAAGAGAAGGTGTTTTTCAGCACTGCAGACAATTTGGGGAAAATGTGTGAATATTATTTTAATGTTGTGCATATAAT
>NW_015225878.1:0-868 GCF_001447785.1 Gekko japonicus | reverse complement strand
CTGCCCAAAAATAGCCCTGAGTATCAGAACCGTAGTTTTTAAAATCTTCCTTTCCAAGTTTATCTTACTACATTTGTGTTTCCAGCCCAACATTGTACAATTTCTAAGGCACCAATTTCTGTGATAATGTTCCAGGATTATTTTTAACTGATTTAAATGCCTTCTGCCTGTCCCCCATGTACATACCAACACACCCTGTTGCGCACGTTTACCTCCCTTTATTTCTCCTTATGTTGCTCCTCTTTCTCCTAGTTTATAAATGCCACTTTCTATTAATGTGACCAAAATGTCATCAAGTAGTTTAATGCTCTTTAATGTCCTTGTATCGTTTACATTTTTTGAACAGTGTGGAAATGAATCCCATCTGTGGGTTCCCTAACATCAAAAAAGTTTGACAGGCTATTTAGACGTGCTACTTCACATTGCATTAGTGTGTACAATGTCAGGGAGGCAGGAGTCAAAGCCAGGCCATGCCGCGTTGCTCCTTCCTTGGCTCCTTTCATTGGTCTAAAAGCGACAGATCACTTACCTTAGAAAATCAAAGTCAATCATGGGATATCTTGGCCTGGACAGCAGCCCAGAGGCCCCAGGAAAAGTGTGAACCCCAAATAAAAAATGAGAAATGAGTTGGTCAGAGAAATTAAAAAAAGCAAATCCCTTTGCCTGCATGGTGCCAAGTTACTTCCACAATAGCTCCTCCCCCCCATTGCTTCACAAAGCAGATTCACTACTATGTCATCTGACTCATTCGTTACGAATCACATTTTTATCATTTTTATTTTTTTACTCTCTGGAAGGCTCTTTGTAATATACAAACCAACTAAAAAAAGGATCGGAAGCAGCAGTATTCGGCTGCAATCAGGCCATT
>NW_015225877.1:0-868 GCF_001447785.1 Gekko japonicus | reverse complement strand
TTGAAACTGGGACCTTCTGCATGACAAACCATAGATTCTTCCACTGAGCCAAAGCCCCTCGATAGCACCATCTATGCAATAGAAATTAGCCATTGTGGTGATGTAGTTTTTGTTGTTGCCTTTGAAAACAAATTCTCTCATTTAAAGATTTGGATTGTTATAGTTGCTTTGATTTGATCAGAAGGAAACGAAATTTCAGAGAAGGGCTTAATTTTAAAAGCCATTTCACCCATCCTTCACCAGCATAAGAACCTGTTAACAATACCAGGCATGGCCCTACAACTGAAGGCAAACGTGGAGTGCTCACAAGGATTCACAAGGATGCATGTCCCATATTGTCACCAGTACAAGTCTCAATGAGAGAGGCAAATTTTAAATAAAGGAAATAAACGAAAGGAAATATTAGAAGTCATCTCAAGATTCAGACTTCTTGATTTTTTCTTCCCACAGAGTTTATCTGAATGTTGAGATCATTTAACTGATCTATACAGAGACACAGACATTTGACTTCAATACCTGCATTTTTAAAAACCCTCTCACACACAGAAATAAACACTGTCTCATTGTTATGGCATTTGGAGATTTATTAAGGGCTTACAGTCTAAACACCACGCTTTCATTTTTTTAAAAAAAGGTGTCTGAGACAAATCCTCAGCTGGAAGAAAAGATTAAAAACAGCCAATCTGCAGAGATGGATGAGGCAAAACTTAATGAGACAGGAACTTGGAGGAGAAACCACACTGACACAGGAGGTGTGTGGGAGAAGGTTCCAGAGTATAAAACAATACCAGAGATGAACTGTAATCTTTCAAGTCAAGAGGTGACAATAAGGGAGAAATATGTACGAAAAACAGAAAGGAAAAGGCAC
>NW_015225876.1:0-868 GCF_001447785.1 Gekko japonicus | reverse complement strand
TTGCTATTTCTCCCCCACAGTTCCCCACTATTCCCTGATCATCAGGAGTGCCATGCCCACTTCCTTTTTAGATATTGGAAGGAGAGGGTCACAGCAAGAAACAGCATCCCCAGTGTTGCCTACCATGATTCTAAAAAAGCAGGGCCAAGCTATAGCTCCACATTATAGTGTCAGATGGGTTCGGCTGGATGACAATACTGGCAGCAATAGTTGTTGATCTGAAAAAAAGAAATGGCTCAAAATGCAGACTTTGGCCTCCGTGTTAACTGTCAAACAAGTTCCATGCACCTTCAAATGACAATGAGAGCTCTTCTTCTGTAGAGAACCTACAAAGCAATTTGTAAGAGCAGCAAAAAGCATTTGTAGTGGACAGTCACTTCTCAATTGCTGTGCTAAGTCCCTTAATATCATACTTGACAATTCTACTGAAATGGCAAGGAAAGATTATTATCAGACTCTACAATTCAATCTGTGTAACAAGGTCCTCTTGAAATACCCATAATAGCACCTTATTTGCTGTTCTGTTTAATTTCAAGCTTTGTTCCAAAACTTCTACTAGTTACCTATTTTGGGATCTCCTTTTAAAGGATTTACATCAGAGATATAGAAAGGGCAGAATTATACTCTGACCCAGAGCCATGGATTTTTATTGAAAATCTACTTGTCCTCTTGGATTGTTGCTGCCATTCCATTAGCATTATCCATTGTTCTCTTTCTGTAATGGATCCAGATGTTTTTGTGCATCTGCATTGCACTCTGTTACAATGCAACTTCAGTTCTTTTATACTCTTGGTGCATCATAGAGTTTGTAGTCTTATGGCAGTATGAAGAAAGAAATAGTTTCTGGGGGGAAATCAGGAACTGTAAA
>NW_015225875.1:0-868 GCF_001447785.1 Gekko japonicus | reverse complement strand
CCCCTCTGGGATCAAAGTTTTCCAGCCCTTCCTACACAAGGGGGAGTTAAGGACTGCCCCACTCCTGGACCACCGGAGAATTATAATTATCATGTTTTACCATAAGACTTCTGATTCTCTTACATTAAAGTGAGGAAATTCTATGATACTGCAGTTGATATATAAAAATTAAGTGGATTTATTACTTTTAATTTTTGAAATATCCCTTAAGAATTAAATGCAGTTCTCCATAATTACTTTGGAAATCTGCTTACATTTAACAAAAGGCTGATGTCTGTCTGCCACAGACAGCAATGCTTAAGTCTACTGCTTTTATGCCTATCTCTCAAGTATTTCTGCACTAGCATAAATTCTTAACCTCATAAATTCCTATGTTCTTAGTGTAAACAATAAAGTCACTGTCATGATGAATGAATTATAAATTACAACAAAAGATACCAACCACTATGTATAATGAAGCGAAAATCAGTCTCTGCAAAGAGACTCATAAAAACTGAAGCCAAAGTGGGAGATGACATTCTTCTTTAAGAAGGAATATGGCATTGCAGAATTCTTTACTGACATCATTGCTGCTGTGATGTAGAGGCAGGCTCCTATCAGTACCCAATAGTGGCATCACTCTGCCATTCTAATGAAAGCTTGTCTGGTTTGCAGTTATGATACAAGCTGGTCATAGTGGATCTGATACTGACCCAACACAGAGATGCAATGCAGATGTACCTTTATAAAACACAAGTTTGTGATGCAAGAAGATAGTGCCCCTGTTCACACATATGCCTTGGTCATTTGTTGACTGCAGCATCCGAAGGTGAAGTTAGGGTTCCAACTCTGGGTCTCAAGAGTCCTGAAGATTTTGGAATGGATCCTG
>NW_015225874.1:0-868 GCF_001447785.1 Gekko japonicus | reverse complement strand
AAAAAAAATCAGGTTCTTCTTTTGTTCTTTACTGTTCCTCAAAATACTCAATTTTCATTGCTTTGCAAAATTACTGTTATTGGTCAACTGCAGTTCCCCAACGTTAGAACTGGAAATGAGTTAAAACTCTTGAGTTCTTTACAAGCAGCTCAAGTATGAATGGGGAAAGGTGGGATATAAATAAAATAAAATATGATAAAACGGTGCTAGCCCTGCCAATCATAAATCTAGATATCTGCTGGATATCACAGACCAGCTGCTTCCAATGCCCGTAATGGAAATGACCACACATCACCACTACAGGCAGCTACAACTTGCCTTTATTTGTATTTTTATCCTGTCTTTACATCAAAACTAACTGCCAAAGCAGGTCTTAAGAACAATTTTTTTAAAAAACCGAACAGAAAGTACATGAAAATTAAATAGAAGCATTCCGTGGGAGAGAAATCTCTGCTGAGCTAAATCTAGGCACAAAGGAATGGTGCTTGCTGTTCTATTTCTAAGGGCAAAATCAATGGCAGTTGAAAGTGGGAGGGAGGCTCAGCTGGATCCAGGCATGACGGGAAGGTGATGGCCTCACTAAAGGCATCCGGAAGCTTTACAGGAAGCTTGTAAGCAGTCGCTTGCCTTCTATCCTATGGCAAATAAGAATCACCAACAGGCAACAAGGCAGAAAAGCTTTTGCAAACAGGATGAGACGGCTTGTTCTTTTCTAACCCTTGATATGCCATACATCGATGACAGATACGTGGGAAGGTGAGTTTGTGTGGGCTTGAAGCTTTTGTGGACGTGCTTGCAAGTCTACTTTAAGCCCTCCCTACCTGAGCTTTAAACTAAAGGGTATGAGCACATACTCCTGGACCCCCAA
>NW_015225873.1:0-868 GCF_001447785.1 Gekko japonicus | reverse complement strand
CCCCCCCCACACCTGATCAAGTGCCAAAATTGTTGCACCTTCCCCATGGCTGTTTTGGCACTTGAAAAGGCGCAGAGGGGGACAAGACTGCTGTGTTGCTCCTTGTGGCATTTTAAATGATTTCTAAATGGTGTGGGTCACATCTAGTTTGGCCCTAAAAGAGTATGAAATGCCCCAGACACCCTCCCCTAGAAAACACCCTCATACATTGTTGCAGAGTACTTCTGATCTGCCAGCAGGGCTTGGTCAGCGACTCAAGCCCACTCACCCAGATCAGCAATGCAGCATTGTCTGTTTTTCTTGACCAGGATGTTTCGGCTCTTCAGGTCACGGTGAGCGATGGCCGGCTTGCCCTGTGTGCCAAAGATCTCCACGTGCAGATGAACAAGCCCACAGATGATGGAGGAGGCCAGGCGCAGACAGGTCTCCACATCCAGTGTCGTGCACTGCAGGTAGTCATAGAGGGAGCCGTGCTCGTGGTAATGGGTGATCAGCCACAGCTGTGTGCTCGAGTTCCTTGAAGTCATGTCAGAGGCAATGAACCCTATGGGTAGCGAAGGAGGGCAGAGCTCATGAATAGGCTATGCACATGGCTATAATTTTGGAAATGGTTGCCTATGCTGAAAATTACAGAAACGCCTCTGTCCAAAATAATACTGCTCTCCCCTGCCACCATTTTTCTTTGATAGAAAGACTTGGACCAGTACTGGGAGTCCTAACTGGAAATAGCTCTGCAAGGTCTCAGGCAGAGGGTCTTCCCAGCCCCTAATGTCTTACATATGTACACGCCATGCTATAGCCTTTCCCCAGTGTGGACATCCTTTCTCCTTTCTATTCCTTTCTCTTTCAAATTATCATAAAAAGAAGG
>NW_015225872.1:0-868 GCF_001447785.1 Gekko japonicus | reverse complement strand
TTTTTTTCCAAGAGCCTGGAAATGCTCTTTCACCAGCACAGCAGAGCAGTGAATTCTTGACATGTTTTTGTAACATTCTTTTGCTTGCATCCAGAAGAGGCTGTATTGAAAAACATACCAGGGATCTCAGATAATCACCTTTCAGCCCTAATATTGCAACTGATTTGATTAACAAATATTACATTTATGTCATTAAAAACAAATGCAAAACACCCTCCCTCACCCAGGACTACTCCATTAAGGCTGCAAAGCATGTTTTGGCATTGACTACTTAAGATCCCCTAAGTAGGGTTAAGTGTGCCCGAGCTTAGTATACGTAAACTACACCTGAACAAAAGTATTTTTCATATAAAAATGTCATAAGATATTTCTAAACCATGGATTGTACTTTTAAGTCATTTCAAAGAATGTTAACATTTATTTGAATACAGCTACTGTCAATATTTGAATGAAGTTATGTAAACAACAATATCAGACAAAGAAAACCAAAGTAATTTCCCCTCCACTTCTTTAGTGCCACCTTCTGGTTCTTGGGAGACACACATAAATTGAACAATGTTCAAAAGAAATCTCATTCGTTTCAAGAAAAGATCTTGATGAATTGTGTAACTCCTGACCCTGTTTGACATTTGCCATAAAAATCTTCATAGCTAATATTTTCTTTGCCTGCTTGACAAAATGTGCAGTACATTTCAATTTTCTCATAAGAGTAATGCCAATGCAACTTCCTACAGAAGACAATACCTTTGTAGAATCTGTCTTCAGAGATGTGCACTGTACCACAATAGCATTGCCACATAATGCCAAATAATCTGGTAGTTATTTTTCTCTGTGTCCTAAAGATTGTCTCCAACACCTTATTCACAAC
>NW_015225871.1:0-881 GCF_001447785.1 Gekko japonicus | reverse complement strand
TGGTTCCTTCTCCATCATTGCTGAGTTCAGTCTCCTCCTTGCCCTAATTGTCAGCGTTCTCCATACAAAGCAGAAAGGGGGAGAATTCTGCCGTCTATTTTAAGGTTATAACAGAGATGATCATTCCGGCAAGGTGGAGAATCCACAGGAAGCAATCGCTTGCAAAGAGCCTCGCCTTCCTTTGCAGTCCCCAATAAATGCAATCCCTTTGTATGCAGCACACTTTGAAAGGAGATCTTTCCTTCTTAAGAAGGCTCCTTGGTGCCTCTCTGAAGTTTACATTCTTTTGAGAACAATCAATGACCATCCTGACCTTGAAAAAGAAATGCTGTCTCATCCATCCGCGCCAGCAGGGCTTCGACCCTTCTAAATGTAGTCTTCGGTGCTTAATAGCTAACAGCGCTATCCTAAGCAGAGTTACTCTCTTCTAGGTCCGTTGAACTCAACAGGCTTTGAAGTGCAGAGCTCTGCTGAGGACGGCATGGCAAGAGACCTTTTCTCAGGGATCAGCCTCTCATGGGTGAAACTTTTTAGAGATCTTTTCCAGAGAGCTCTCAGTATGTTTTAGTGTTCTCTCTGCATGGAGGTACCCACAGTGTATAGATAAGAAATAAGAACATTTAGAAGAGCCCTGCTGGATCAGACCAGTGGTCCATCTAGTCCAGCATCCTGTTTCACCAACCAGTTGCCCCTGAGGACCAACAAACAAAAGATGTAGAAGACAAGGCCTTTCCCTGGTGTTTCCTCCTAGGACTGGTAGCAGCACGGTTTTGGCAACAGAAGATCTGGGCATTGTTATAGACGCAGGCAAAAGAAAGTGCTTCTCAGTTAGCTTGTGGAATTCACTGCCACGGGATGTGTGGCGAAACGGGGACCTGCCC
>NW_015225870.1:0-868 GCF_001447785.1 Gekko japonicus | reverse complement strand
TACATATAAACAAGCAATGACAAGAATTTTGTGCACATTTCTTTTTGTCTCATACAACAAAACATTCCAGTGTGAAATGATAAATAAGTGCTATACAAATAAAACTTTTTTGCTTAAGGAAGGGAACAGAAGACTTTTTACATGCTCCACCACAGGGGAAGACTGCAGAATTCTCAGGTTCCATTCTGCAAGAGGATGAATCACACCAACATGACTAAACAGGCACATACATAGAATACTTACCAAAATCTACCCTTGTTAGTATGCACTGCATTGGATGGTCAGTTGTATGCCTTGTCGTTGTTGCACCACTTTCATAACAAGATGCACACAGATCGTAATCGTAGCAAATTAAACACTTGTATCTGCGACCTCGAAAATTTCCTTTTAAACATGCATCGCAGCTGACACCTGGGGGGGAAAAACCCACAAAAATTCATTAACGCCAAATTATACTACATTTAACTAGGAAATCTTTCCACTTGGTAATATCTACAGCTTTTAAAGTGATTTTTTTCTGTAATGTTATTGTTCTGTGCTCACCATGTCACCTTGAGTGTCCCTTGGGGAAAGGGCGGGGTATAAATAATAAATAAGCTTGAATATAGCTGCTAAAATTACTCTAAGAAAACACTCTATTTCACTTGCTTAACCAATATTTTGTTCTTCAGTTCCCAAAACAGTCTTATCCTTCCCCAAATGAGTATATACTTAATAGCACCAGATGTTTTATTCTTTATAGTATTTCAATCCTACTTTCCTCAAAATATTGAAATTCACAAGTGTTTGATTACAAGCTATTGTGCACTAAAGGCCAAAGTTGCTGCATTTCACTATTTCAGGATACATCCATCATATATCCATATAG
>NW_015225869.1:0-868 GCF_001447785.1 Gekko japonicus | reverse complement strand
TGCAAGTGGATTTTTAAGGTAAAGTGAAAGACCCCAATTGTTGCATTTCTGTAGGCCATGACCTTGCTTCTAACACATCCGCAAACTGAACTCCTTGAGAGGCTATCCTGGAAGGCCTGATTTATCTTTCACTACCACTCTGCATAGCAGAATGCATCACATACTGGACTTTCTGGTTTACGTTTCATGCTCCAGTGCATGGCCACAAAAGGAAGTGAGGGAGAGAATTTGGGTCAGTATCGCCAGAGAACAAAGATGGCCAACTTTTTGCCACCTGCTTGAATGCAAGACAAAAGATGGTGCTTCGGGATTAAAGTGCTGCCAATACAAATGCACTTGGCATTTTTAACACCCTGATCACAATGCCCTACTAGGCTGCCAAGTTGAGGACACACATGTCAAAAAAAGTGTTGCCCTTCCTAGAAGAGTTTCCAACCTAAAGGTACAACGGGTTTTTTTGCACAATTTGTTAATGCTATTGATGTCACCAAGCATATCACCTGCAGCACAGACTGCAACCTGGCAGTATCTCTGCTGTCTTTCTGGGATGGTGGAAGCTGGACAAAACCTCATGCCTTAAAAAGTTATACTTAGGTACCTTTCACTTAAACACTACTGCATCCCTACACTCATTCACCTAAGAGCCCCCTTCATTTGTTTAATTGAAACCACAAACCCATCACCTGCTACTTCTTCTTCCCTTTTCTCCAGGAAAATTGTATCAAATTTATTGAGGCAGTGCATAAAGGCCATTGCACACATTTAGATTTGAGTCCAGTAGCAACAAGATTTCCAGGATATCTTGTTGGCCTTTAAGGTGCTGCTGGACTCCAATCTAGTGAAGACACAAAGAAATTAGTTAACCTGT
>NW_015225868.1:0-868 GCF_001447785.1 Gekko japonicus | reverse complement strand
CTGATTTCCAGTTTATGTTTGGCTCAGGTATCTCCAAGTGCCCACACATAAAGGGTGGTCTTCCTTTGATTCCTGGGGTAATCTTTCCCTTATCTAAGATTCTGCTCCCTGCTCATGTCTACTGGTAGGTAAGCAACCGTTAGGGATGGCAGAAGCATCTCCTTATCAACTATATTTCTGGCATTCACTGTCCCACTTTCTGAAAAAAAGATTGTCTACCCACGCTGATCAGTGTGTAGAATTGATTACAATAATAAGTGGCTGACCTGAAGTCAATCAAGTTGCTCTTACTAGTGCAGAATTCTGCAGTATGCATTTTAGCAAGTTTGGGAAGGAGAAACACAGTGGACCTCTTCAATTCAATTGATGCAGGTTACAGGTCACCTTCTAGGCCCATTTTAAGATTTCTGATATTGCCTTAAAAACCCTCGCTGGCTTGGGATCCACCTGTGTGTATTGTGTATTGCATAATTACTACCACTAATGTTGGTGTGTAGGAAGCTCCTATAGCTGATTTACTGAAGTGCATATTTAGATTACTTCATGCCCTTTGTTTGCTTGTATTCATGTAAGTGATAGAACTTTGAATAATTTAGCTAAATGATTTAGCCAGAAGGAGGCAAGAGTGAATTTACAAAGGATCAGTGCCCATTAGGCTGTAGGCCAAATTAAAGAACAGGTGAAAGTTGCTTAAGGTGTCCTGTTCTCAATCATATTGCCTATTGTATTCCATAACAACAAATTCTAAGCACTTAATCCCAGTAAACTTCACAGTCCCACAAATAAAATGGGGTTGTCTACAGGTATGGTACAGGTTTGGACCTCCTTGGGAGATGTCCCAGTAGGGTTGCAAAATGGGCCCGGGGGG
>NW_015225867.1:0-868 GCF_001447785.1 Gekko japonicus | reverse complement strand
AGTAGGAGCAACAAAGAGGCATGGCCTTTCTCTACATTCAGCCCTGAGCTCATTGAAGAAAGAGAGAATTATATTCAAATTTTAAAAAATGATAAAATAAAGGGTTCCTTAAAGCCCAAGTGGTAGAAAAAGGGAGAGTTTCTGTTCTTCCCATTCCCTTGTGGCAGAGGGGGAAGGGGATTATTCTTTACTCTGTTCCCCTCCTTTTTCATCCATATATCCATTACATTATTATTGCACCCTTTCCCCAAGGCACTCAGGGCAGCATACAAGGTTCTCACCTCCTCTATTTGTCCTTGCAACAACTTTGTGAAGTGGCTTGGCTGAGATAGTGATTGGCAGCAGAGCACCTGGTGAGCTTCATGACTGAAGAAGAATTTGAACTCAGGTTTTCACAGTCTGGCACCCTAACCATTACCTCATTTTTCTTTCCTTTCTAAAGAACAGATAAAGGAAACCTGCCTGTCAAGAGGGATGCAAGCTTGAAGAAGGTTCCTGGCTCACTTTTCATATATCCATGGGAGGGGTGGAGAGAAAGGCAAGGAACCTTCATTGATAATCAAAGAGGGAGGTAACAGGAGAGGAAGATTTTGCTGGCAGTGCCCATATCACAGGTTGCCATTAGTTATGGCAATTGTTGACTCAGAGAAGGGTCCTATGTTCTTTACCACTCTTCATAGCAGTGATGCCATCTGTATCACTGCTCCCAACTGAGTGGAGGAAGCAGCTATTCCCTCTTGACACCAGACAGCTGAGGAACCATTTGCTTTGTGCACCTCAGGCAGTGTGGTGGTGCTGGTGGATGCTGGCAGCTGCTGCCACTGCCATATGTTAGTTATAATGTAGTGTCTCCTCATCCAAGCCTTGA
>NW_015225866.1:0-868 GCF_001447785.1 Gekko japonicus | reverse complement strand
TGAACAGGATTTTCCCCTTAACTGGGAAACATGATGGGCTGGGGATACTACGTAAAGCTTCTGTGCTGCCAAGGCAAATGATTTTAAACATTTAACCCAATAAAGGGATCTTATTGGCAGTCAATTTCCAGAAGAAAGAGGCCTCGGAGAAGGAAGGCTGCGTGCAGAAGTGTGCAGTCCTTCAAGGAAGATTCCACAGGGCTCTAGAAGGTGCTTCTAAAGGATCTAGAAAGCATGTTTCGTGAAGAAAAATGGAAGGAACTTGCCCTCAAAGAAAAGAGGGGGAAAGGTAGACAATTTTCTAACCATTATGTGGCCAAAAGGGAAGACAAGCTCTTCACTATCAGACAAAGATGAAAGCTTTAGAAAAGAATCAAAGTTATGTTAGTCAAGTATTAGATGCACGTTTCCTGAAAGCAGCTTAGCAAACCGAGAGCTGAAGGAAAGCATGGGAGAGCTACTGGGTAGGAAAAAGATTCCCCCCCCCACCGCAGTTTGGACCAAGCCACACCCTCCCAGTTGTCTCTCCAAGTGACGAGCTCCCTTTGTGCGACGTGCAGCAGAAGGAGCGAGCGACAGGGGTCCCTGGGAGAAGACGGGGTCACTCACTCTTTGGGGGCCGGCACCTTGGAATCTATCTGCAGGATCAAGTCGACCTTCAACGGTTTCTCTTTGGCACGGTTCTGTTTGCGGTCTGGGACAAAGACGGGACAGACTCGGTCAAGAAAAGCACAGCCAAAAGACAAAGACAGGAGCAATAAAAGAAGCTGAAATCAGCACTGACTCAACTCCCTTCCCAGAGGAACCGGGAACTTTGGCACCTGCCCTCTCCCCTAACTCACTAGCCTTCTTGCCAGCAACTAGTCCT
>NW_015225865.1:0-868 GCF_001447785.1 Gekko japonicus | reverse complement strand
CAGATGCTCTACAATTGAGCTACAGCCCTTCCCTAAACAAGAAAGCAGACAGTGGCAAAGTAAGTGGAATTTGGGCCAACCAATAATATGACAGTCAGCATTTGTACAGAGCAATGATCACCAACATGGCACCCACTGATAGGTCTTCTGGTGCCCATTGGCTTCCTTCATAAAGCAAAGAGCCAGTCCTGGCTTTTATCCATCTCAGTGGAGCAGGAGAACACAGAAACAACTAACTTCATAGTAAGAGGATGCTTGGCTTGCAACTTCCCAACATTTTGAGACTGGTCCCAGTATCCCCTATGGCAGCCATTTTTTGACTGGCCCTGGCCCGCCATGGCAGCCATGTATCCCTGTTCTCAAAATTCTAGCATTTCCTAGTATGAGCCCTCAGCCAGATTGTACACTGCAAGCTCTATACCAGGGGTTCCCAAAGGGATCCATATTATTATAGACATCCTTACATAAGCCCTGCAGATGTAGGGCTGAGCTGGGGCATGCTGAGGGCCCCTGTGCATTTGTGGCTGAATGAGATTTGAATGATGCCTTTCTGAATCACAGTCACCACGCAAGGGCCCTTACTTCCAGAGCTCCCATTCCACATCTGCTACTGCTTTGCTTCCTCTCCTGGGAGACAGACTCACCCACTGATAAATCTGGGAAGGTCTAGAAAAGCGCCTTCTTGACTCCACAAGGCCTCCTGCCTTCAGCAGCTGGGGGTATTTCGGGCAGGGGGGAAGGGAGGAACAAAGCCAAAGCAGCCGAATCCATATTACTCATCCCCACCCACTCAGGTTGCCCCCCCACACACACACTGGTCTTAACCCTTGGAAACAGGAAGATTTCCTTAGAAGGCCAGCTCGTGCCA
>NW_015225864.1:0-868 GCF_001447785.1 Gekko japonicus | reverse complement strand
GGAAGGAAAGGGAAGGCATGTTTAAATGCTGTCTCACTGATTCTTTCCTTCCCAAGCCCCACCACCACCACAGTGGGAAGACTGAGGAAGGAAAGGGAAGGCATTTATACTTGCCTTCTCTCTCTGTCTTTTCTTCCCCAGCCACCCCGCTGTGGCCTAAACCTAGCAGCTGACCAGAGGGAAGTGAAACTGATGAGTGGAAGCGGCTGGGCAGCTGGAGAAGTGAAAAGAAGGCATTTAAACAATGCCTTTTTGCTCTCCCTTTCCTCCCCATGGGTATAATACACCTGAATATATTTGGAAATACTGAATATTTCCTGAGTCTGAATACTATACCGGTATTGGTACTCAGGAAATTCAGTATTTTACTGATATTTTTTGGGTCTGATATCTGAATCCGAAAAATATCAAAAAAAAAATTCTTGCTCACCCCAAGTTAATGTTTCTAAATGTACAAAACAATAGAGGCCTTGCTCCTTAAAAATGTAAACAGAAGTCCACTTTCAAAACTTGGCTTTCTCAGCCTATTATACCTTCCTGTCATCATAACTATTGCTCTTGAGGGATGGGTCATGAAATACAGTACATTTATGATACTTCTATGTAAAATTTAACTATATACAACTGCAATGTAAAAACAGTGGCTATTGATGAGCACATGATTTTCTAAATTAAAATGGCAATGTTAACATCTATAGTAGGAAACAGATTTGAGAATTAAATGCATAGAAACAAATCTACCGGAGTCCAGCATGAAACTTTTGAACCAAAAATTATCAGCATATTGGTCTTGCTTGGAGCTGCAGGGCCATGAAAAGTGGAGAGGTGGTCTTGCTTCACCCCAGGTCAGTCACACAAAGATTTGCAT